>NC_092873.1:400658436-400961466 GCF_028372415.1 Notamacropus eugenii
AGTGAGGTAACGTCCATTCAGTGAATAAGCCTCCTTAAAAGTAATCAGGGAATGGCCCCTTTAATGAGCAAAAGAAAAAAATAAGTAAATCAAGGTAGGAAAGAAAGAGTAACAGTTACTATTGACAATCACTCTGAAGTCAGAAGGGTCCTGAAAAGAGCCATTAAGTGGAGTTTGGGCAGGGACCTGTTGTTTTGCAATATATGAGTGCGTGTGATTTAAGGTTTAGAGAAAGAGAGAGAGAGAGAGAGAGAGAGAGAGAGAGAGAGAGAGAGAGAGAGAGAGAGAGAGAGAGAGAGAGAAGGAAGGAAGGAAGGAAGGAAGGAAGGAAGGAAGGAAGGAAGGAAGGAAGGAAGGAAGGAAGGAAGGAAGGAAGGAAAAGAAAGAAATCTGGCTCATTAACCTCAAGTTAACTGGGGGTCCTCTGGCCATCCAAATTTACCTTCCTTTGGAGAAGAGAAGGAAGGGGGGTGACAGAAGGGAGAAGATGAGCTGAGTTACCCATCTAACTGGGTCCCCATTCAGGCAGCTCGGTCTACTCACGGTTCTGTGTTCATCCTTCATTTTTGAAAAAGACCATCAGACAAGTAATGACATGATTCGGTAAGTCACTTAAAGGAGAAAGGAGAGGAGCAAGCATTTGTTAAGTACCTACTATATTCTAGGCAATGTGCTAAGTGTTTTTCAAACATTGTCTAATATGCTTCTCACAATAACTGTGTGAGGTAATTTTCATTGTCATCCCCATAGTGCAGTTGAGGAACTAAAGCAGATAGAGAATAAATCATTTATCTAGTAACTTACTAGTAAATAACTTAGCTGGATTTGAAATCAAGTCTTCCTGATTCTATCTACTATGCCACCAACTTGGGCCTTGGTTTCTTCATTTCTAAAATAGGAGGGTTGGATTAAATTACCTGTAAGGTCCCTTCTAGCTCAGTGATCCCATGATTCTAAGGGCTTAGGTATCACCTCTCACTTGAACTGTTGCAACAGCCTTTGCCTTGTCCTGATTCAGACTAGACCGGTAGCCTAGTTCTGTCATTGGAAGGACATGAGACACTTTTAGATTACTTACCATTTAACAAAAATATTGAACAATAGCATGAAAACAATATTTTGCAAAGATGCAACATTGATTCAGTTGCACACATCTTTTCCATTTGTTTCTACTCTTGCCACAGTGGCATGTCAACAGAGAAATGTCAGATATGCTACCAACAATATATGTCCTAGACTTGTTATGTCTGCATTGATTGGGAAACGACATCCATGTTCAGGTCTTAATTCCATGCACTAATTAAGAATTTTGGATGGTTTAATTATCTTTATAGTTAAAAGCTAACCTAAAATGTATGGCAAGAACCTTGCAGTCTTTATAAATGTTTCCGCTTTTACAGATGCCTAATTAGTTACTTAGTTTCAAATTTCTTCTCTCTCCAATCCATCCTACACACAGATGCCAAAGTGATTTTCCTAAAGTGTTGACATCATACTTAAACTCTAATGGTTCCTTATTAAAATGGAATGAAATATATACTCTTCTGTTTGGCATTTAAAGTCCTTCACAACCAGCCCCCAAGTTATCTCACTAGATTACACACACACACACACACACACACACACACACACACATACACACACACACACACAGTCTATACATATGTATACATATATATGCACATATATGTATATGTATGTACATATATGGGCATATATACATATATGTGGGGATATGTGTACACACATATATACATATATGTGTATATACATATATATGGGGGTATATACACATTTATCTATATACATACATGCATACATATATATGTGTGTGTGTATATACGTAAATATGTACGTATTCTCTTCACATCTTCTATGGTCCATCTAAATTAATCTTGCTGTTCCACATATATGGTACTCCACCTCCCACCTCCATGCTTTTATACTGGCTGTCCCCTCCCATGGAATGTTTAGCTAGCTCTTCACAGCTACTTCTGAAAATTCTTAGTTTGCTTCAGGGCTATCTGTGAGCGCAACCTCCTACATGGAGCCTTCTTTTATTTCTCCAGTTGCTAGTTATTTCCCCTCCAAATGACCTTCTATTTTGCATACACTTCTATACAGTATATGCATCTTTTATCACCCAATTGACTCCAAGCTTTTTGAGGGTGGCCACTGTTTTATTTATATTTTTGGACTCCCAGTGCCTGGTATGGTGTATAGTAAAGTGTAGGCACTTGATAAATGCTTGTTCATTAATTACTTGAGTAAACAGTAACAGGTCATGTTTTTGATTTGTGTTTGTGCATGTGTGTGTGTGTGTGTGTGTGTTTTCTTATGATGTATTTTTTTCTGCTGTTAAAATTTACCAAAATTAAGAAGATACGGTTGAGGCCTTTTAAAGGAAAATTTTTTATTATAAATAGAAGAATAATCTGTTCCAAAAAAAAGAAAATAGGCTCACTAATTCTCTACTTTTTTTTAAGTGGGAATTGTTCCAAGTATTTTGGAAATAAAATCTATATGGCTGTGTCAATGAACAAATATTTATGAAGTACCTACTTTGTGCCAGGAAGTCTACTGAGTACTGTGATACAATGAAAAAGGTAAAAAAAAGTCTCACTCTGAAGGAATTTGCATCTTATCAGTGGAGATAATATTTACATAAATTAATATAGACCCCAAAAGGGAGAGAGGAGTTACTAGCAGCTAAGGGACTCAGAAAAAAATTTTATGTTGGAAGTGATGCTTGAGAAATGTCTTTTTTTTATGAGAAGATTCATTACTGTAATTTTAATATTAACTATAGATTTTGGTTGTATATACAAATATACAAAATGTATGTAAATGTACAGTTAATGTACATTAAATGTGGTTAGTTGGTGGTGGTGGTTGTTGTCCTTCATTCTCAAAGCGGACCAAAATGACATCACCATGATAAAGTGAAGTTTCAATGTGTATGACTGTGACTGATCAGACCAACGTGAGCTCGGAATGCTCTACCAAAGATTGGGCACAAATAATCCACATAAATATTTGAGGTGGCTACTCCAAATTTGTGCATCCTATGTTTCCTTTGTGCTGTTTCAATTCTGCTTTGTTTGTAGAGCACAGCACCTCTTCTGATGTGGGCATGATGTCGCACAATCAAATCCGAAGTTCTTGAGAGAGATCTTGAGAATGTCCTTACATAGTTTCTTCTGACCACCATATGATCACCTGCCTCATGCGAGTTCTCCATAAAATAGTCTTTTTGGCAAGTGTACATTTTGCATTCGAACAACATGGCCAGCCGATTGGAGTTGCACTCTCTGAAGCATAGTTTGAATGTCTGTCAGTTCAGCTCGAGGAAGGACTTCAGTGTCTGGTACCTTATCCTGCCAGGTGATCCTCAGAATCTTCCTAAGATAGTTCAAATGGAAGCAATTCAGTTTCCTGGAATGGTGCTGGTAGACTGTCCATGTTTCACAGGCATACAACAATGAGGTCAGCATAACAGCTCTGTAGACCTTCAGT
This sequence comes from Notamacropus eugenii, assembly GCF_028372415.1. Lineage (NCBI taxonomy): Eukaryota > Metazoa > Chordata > Mammalia > Diprotodontia > Macropodidae > Notamacropus > Notamacropus eugenii. The sequence continues at coordinate 400,661,953 of NC_092873.1, forward strand.
TTGGTAGTCAGTCAAATATCTCTTCTTTCCCAAACTTTTCTTCAGAGCCTCCCAAACACTGAGCTACCTCTGTCAATGTGTGTTTCAACCTGGTTGTCAATATGTGCATCCCTGGAAAGTGCACCACCAAGGTAAGTGAACTTATCCACAGCATTCAAAACTTCTCCATTTGTTGTAACTAATGGTTATACAATCATCTGCAAACAGAAAATCATGCACCAACACTCCTTCGACTTTGGTCTTGGCTTGTAGCCTTTTCAAATCGAAGAACTTACCATCAGTATGGTAGTTGACCTTGATGCCTTGTTCATCCTTGTTGAAAGTATTTGACATCCTGGCTGAAAACATCATGCTAAAAAGCATGGAAGCAAGCACACCACCTTGTTTCACTCCATTGGTGACTAGGAAGACATGAGAGCATTGTCCATTATCTAGAACCCAGGTAAGCATGCCATCATATAATTGAGTTACAATGCTGATGAACTTCTCTGGGCAACCAAATTTTGACATAATTTTCCATAAGCCCTCATGATTAACAGTGTCAAAGGCCTTGGTGAGATCTACAAACATTGTGTACAGGCTCTGTTCTGCTCCTGGCGTTTCTCCTGGCTGGTAGCAAACACCATATCGACTGTTCCTCAGCCCTTTCTGAAGCCACACTGGCTCTTGGTTATATGACCATCTTTCAGCTGAACATTAAATGTAAATTTAATGCAAATGATACATTATGATGGTGGGAGAGGTAGGAGATCTTTTAATTAAAAAAAAATCTTTAAGTGCTTCAGTCGCAAAATGATCTCATTTCAAAATATAGTTTTTATCTAATATTTTCATTGACTATTTGAAAATGGAATTTCTTTAAATCCACTTATAATAGTTGTTGGACTAGAAACATTTGGAATATTTTTATTTTAGGCTATTTCATTATAGTTATCACTGGTTGTGAGGGGAAATGTTTAAATACTTATCAGTAAAAAGAAATTTGATTGTATTCCAAATTTTAATTCATCTAACATGGACTAGAAACCGAATGAAGAACTTGATAACTACAAAAAAAGAAAGAAAAACTAATATTTGTAGCTTTACAAGGTATTTGGATACAGCCTAAATTATTCATGATGGTGGATTCTCAATCTATGGATGGGGGACGGAAAGAAAATCATCAGGATATCCTGTTATTATTACTTGAGTCACTACTATATTCATAGTCATTTTGTTAGGAAATTACTTTGAATCATATGCTGTGAGGTTTCAGGAAAAGTAACTGAGAAATTATTTTTTAAGTAATTAAACTTTTCTCACATTAATATAAAAGATATGTGTGAAATAACACCTAAGTTAAATTAAGAGTGAAAGCCCATAGAAGAATAAATTAACATAGTCCTCAGGGAGGAGGTATTAGTAAAAGAGAAAATGAAAAAGAGTAGGTTAACCAAAATCATCTGGTAATTTTACTTCTAGTATAGGAACCTTGTTAACCCATAAAAAAGATCACACATCACTGATAGTAAAAACCCAAGTGTGCTGTAAATCTCATTGAGAAAGAATAAAAAGCACAACAGCAAGCAAAGAGATTGTACTTATCAAGTATCCTCCTGCCATATTCTCTAATTCAACAGGCATTAAAAAACACCCCTATTAAGTATAAGATAATAATGTGGTATATGATTGTTATGTAATACTAAGAAATGATAAGTAGGATGCTTTCAGAAAAACCTGAGAAGAGTTACATGAACTGATGGAAAGTGAATTGAACAGAATCAAGCTACTGTATACAGTAACAGCAGTATTATATGATGTCACCAAGGTCTATACACAGGTGAAGCTATAGTTGATAAAATAGATGGTTTAATGAGCTGAGATACAAATTTTCTAGGCAGTGTTGGTATATATAGCCTGGAGAACTGTAACAGAACAGCTAATTTCAAGGGCAGCATTTTAATATCATTGGCAGCTATAAGCAGAGATGTTCCACTTGTCAAAGCAAAGAATATCTCAACAGATGGATCAAATGTCAAAGGAGAAGCCATGAAAAGAATATCTTCTTGTGTGATCTGGAACAGTGTCTGAAGATGTTGAATATTTGGTATCATGCATGGAGGAGGCACTGGCAATCTTAGGGCTTCCTGTAGTTCTTGAGGTATATAAATATAAGCTAAGCAATACAGCAATCTGAAATCCAGGCACTTTTGTTTTTTTGCTTTTTCTTCCTTGCTGTTCAAAGAACTGATGCAATTACTCTTTTTTCTCCCTTTTCCATAGTTTTCTTTTTTAATCATGTAGAATCAAGTTCACTTCAATATCATTCTAGTGAAGTTCAAAAAGTGTTAAACCAGTATGGTCTACTGTAACGGTATCATTATTTAACCAAGTTTCATGGAAAAATTTGAATTGATCAACTTGGTTTTTCTCAACAAGGATATAATTGAGGTTACATTTTTTTCATAAAATAGGCTGGTAACACTGGCGGCGTGTCTGGATCAGCAGGAGAATGTACAGCAGGGACTTGCAGAATTCCCCAAATCCAAGATGGCAAATTTATTCCTGGATAGCAATAAATTCAGATTTCATGACTCCCTTTAAAATCGTAGTATAGTTGCAGGAAGCTAGATAATTCCGGCAGATTAGCCATCGATTTGTAGGTATAATAAACTGGACATTGATTAGCCAAAACATACAGCTGTGGAGTCTGAGTAAAGGGTAGTAGTTTGAAGCACCATTTCCTGAACAGTCATTTTCACAGGAACTTGGTTTCATATTTAAATTCCCTTAAAGTAACTGTACTGAGGAAATTTGGAAATTTTAATTTAAGAGCCGTGGTTCCAGCTGGTCAGGATCTCCAGGCCCGGCTGCAGCACTGGGACACCAGCACCGGCCCTGCGCCAGCCTCTGCCGCCTGCCCTCAGCTGGTTCGGCCTCAAACAAGAGCCAGCAACCTACACCACGGGGAAGAAGGCCTACGCAACCACAAGATTGGTTGGGTCCACGTCCAACCCCAATCCTATCCCCAGCCCCACAGTACCATGTGCCAACTGCAGCTGGGGAAGCCTGGGAGATTGGAGAGTCTCGGCCCATGCTCATCCCCAGACGCCCAGAAGGAGCGCCTTGAGAAACGTTTTGAAGGAAACAAGGGAGTCTAAGAGGTATGGGGACTTTCGAAGCGTTGGGGGCTTAGCCAAGGCAAAATCACAGTGGTGGGAGATGGAATATTGTAATTCAGTGTAGCATTAATCTGGAGTGTAGGAGGAGTTCTATAATAAGCTTGGAAAAGTTGGTTAGAACTATTCTGTGAAGAGCAGTGAAAGCTCAAAATATTAAAATATATATACACACATATATGTACATATACATATATATATATAACCCCAGAGAAAATAGAAAGCCATTGAAAATTATTGGGTAGAGAAGTCACATAATAGGATCCACATTATGGAAGAGGGAAAAGGAACAAGCATTTATTAAGCATATATGATTTTCCAGACACTGTTAAGTGCATTATAAATATTATCCATTTGATCTCATGAGTGGAATGATCTCATGGAGTATCACTTTGCAAGGGTATGTAAGATACGTGGAGAGGAAAGAGACTTGATTTAGGGAGACCTAGAAGGAAGCTGTTGCAATAGTCCAGGTGAGAGGCAGCAAGGACCTGAATTAGTAATGGGGCCTATATAAATAAAAAGAAGGGGACAGATACAAGAGATATTGGGAAGATAAAAGAGACCAGACTTAAAAAATAATTGGTTATGTGTAGTGAGAGAGCATGAGAAGGAGAATACCAACATTACACATCTGAGTGACTGAAATAATGAAGAAAGCCTGCAGAGAAATAGGTAAATCCTGAATTGGGATGGGTTTGTGGAAAGAAATAATGAGTTCAATTTGGAACATACCGAGTTTGAGTTGCAAATATAATAGCTCGTTTAAAATATTCAATAAGTAGGAGAAGACTGAGAACAAGTAAAGTGGCTAGGGCCAGAGATACAGATTAGGGCATCACTTGCATAGAGATGATACTTAAATTTGTGGGAGATAAAGATATATCACCAATATAAAGAGATGGTCCATGCCAAAAACTGAGGATATAACCACAGTTAAGGGGCATAATGTGAATGATGGTCCAGTAAAGGACACTGAGAAGGAATGGTCAGAAAGAGAAGCAAGACAATGGTATCAAGTCCAGAAAGGAAAGACTGTTCAGGATGAGAGTGTAGTCAACAGTAACAAATACTCTTGACCCAGAGAGTCATGAAGTTGGAAGACTGAGATAATTCTATCAGATTTGACAGCTGAAATCACTGGTAACTTTGGAGAGAGCAGTTTCAAATGAGTGATGAGGTTAGAAGCCAGACTTAATAGTGAGAGGAGAGAAAGTGGAGGAGACAGATTTAGATAATATTTTCTAGCAGTTTTGCTATGAAAGGGAAGAAATGTATAGAAATGGAAGAAATGTATAGCTTGGTGGAGACTAGTAAGCATATTTTTTTTCAGGATAATGACTTTGGCATATTTGTAGATAGCACAAAAGGACATAAAGACCGAAGAACAGAGGGAGGGGGGAGAATGATTGTGGGTGCCTATGTGTAGAGCATTAATTGTTTACTATATGCCAGATACTGTGCTAAGCACTGAGGATACAAGTACAAGTAAGCAATTAAGTCTCTTTCTCTGAAAGAGTTTAACTAATAATAGAAGATAACATATAAAGGGATGCTAGAAAGCAGCAGGGGAGGAGAAACATATGGCATGGGGGCATGCTCTGGAGATCACTTGGAAGTGAAATGAAGGAAAGAAAGTGAAATCCTGAGTCCATTTTAGCATTTGAATATATTAATAAGGTATGAATATGAAGAATTGTAAGAAATATGTAGAGGTACCTATGAAATGATTCAGAGATAGGAAAACATTCAAAAACATGCCAATCAAAGGTACGATTTTTTAAAAAAATTATTTGTTATAAGGGATTGCTTTCTAGGAAAGGAAAAGGGAGGGTGATAGAGGAAAATCTAGGTGAACATAACAGTAAGAGATACTAATTAAATGAGAAAAAGAGAATGATCAAAGGGATAAGCTTCCAAAAGAAAGAAGCGGAAACAGAATCAAAGGCACAAGTGTAGCACCCGTGGCAAGGAGAAGGAAATCCTTTTTCTCCTAGACTGGTGCAAAGGAGAAAATGGAGGATAGTGTTGAGAAGATCTTAGGTATAGAATGAGGGAGAGGAAGGCTCTCATTTTTCAACCTCGTTTTTCTTAGTGAATACATTGAGAGATCCTCTGCTAAGGTGGAGAGAAGAGAACTTAATGAGAACCTAAGAGAACAAATTAACCTGGAAGAGAATCAAACAAGTCAGATAAAAAGAAAAATGTCAACAGTTTAGTCAGAGTTCAAGTTTCTAGAGGGAATAAAATGAAGAAGATAAGATGTAGTATCAATATTTTGACAGCTTATTGCCTTGGGAGTTGTTTATTTATATCCAATAAGTTTCACTAGCTGTAGAGAATTTAACTATAAGGTATGGTGGATAGAAAGAGCCCAGTATCATGAGTCAAAATACTTGGGTTCAAATACTGATTCTGCCACCTAATAGCCCCCAGTAGTGAACTAGGTGGTGCAATGGAGTCAGGAAGTCCTGAGTTCAAATCCCACCTCAGACACTTATTTGCTGTATGACGCTGAGCAAATCACTTAACCTCTGTCTACTTCATTTTCCTCAGCTATAAAATGAGGATTATAATAGCAACTACCTCATAGGATTGTTATGAAGATCAAATAAGATAGTATTTGTAAAGTGTTATACCCAGTGTCTGGCACATAGTTGTGAAGTTGTTTCAATCTTGTCAAATGCATTGTGACCCCTTATGGGGGTTTCCATGACAAAGATACTGCAGTGGTTTGCCATTTCCTTCTCCAGCTATTTTACAGATGAGGAAACAGTGACGACTAGTAAATGTCTGAGACCAGATTTGAACTCAGGTCTTCCTGACTTCAGGCCTGGCACTCTCTCCACTGTGCCGCCACTTCCTTGCCATCTTGCACAGTAGGTCTTTACTAAATCTTACTTATGTCCCCCTCCTGATCCCTGCTTCCTATATAACCTTGAATGAATAATTTTATCTCTCAAGTCACAGATGCAAAAACGATGAGGTTAGAAGATATCACAGGACCTCGTATTGAGAGGTGGAAGGGACTTTGTTGATCATCTGTATAGTCCAATTCCCATTCTTTATAAAAGAGAAAACTAGTACAGAGAATTGACTCAGTGATTTAATCAAGGCCATGTAGGTAGTTAAGTAGCAGAATCAGGATTTTAACCCAGATTTCCTCCCTCTAAATCTACTTATCTTTCCATGGTAGCATGCTGCTTGGCCTTCACAGTCCTAATAGTCTATAATTCTTTTTACAAATGAATTTAAACTTTCCTGGGAGACTCATTGACTTCATTTCGGATGAGTACCAACTCCAGTAAACTTGTCAGGATTTTATTTTAGAAAACAAAACTTTAAAAAACTTTAAAACTGAGGTACTAATTCACATTAGAATTCACTATGAAATATATTCCTCATTCCCCATCTCTCATTCATTGTCTTTTCTTCCTGTTTCCCTCCCAGATCTCTCTCTTCCTTTCTAGTCAGAAATAGAGTGGAGAGCAGAAAATTACTCTCAGAACTTTCTTTTCAATTAGCATAAATATTTGCATGCTAATCCTCAAACGCAGATGTTAGAGCCCTCCCTAAAAGGGACATCCTGATACCCACTTATTTCTGACAAGACTGAAAAAGGAAACATTAGTGACCATTTTTTATATACCTTGGGGAGCTCTCACAATTCAGCCTGAGGAGACATTCTTTGCACATTTGCTGTGAAATGTGCTTTCTATAGAAAGCTTGGCACTGCCTAAGGAAGAAGTGAATCATTTAAAAGGGCTGAAGAATGCAGCAGAGGGATAAATCAAACCACTTTTACTTTTAATTACTGTCTTCTTTTTTGGTCCACAGGTGGCAGCAGTTACCAGCTCACATCAAAGGTCTCAATAGCCTTTGACTTGTCAGATTTGGACGCACTTTCAGGATTCTTTAATAGTTCAAAGAATTGTGGTCAACATTTTTTTTTGTAATTCTATAATACAAATAACATCAGTTCTTTAATGTTGTTTATTCAAAGCTTTTTTCATTTTTCCTAATAAAATACTGGGAATTGCGTAACTTCTACCCATAAGAGAGACAGTCAATACTGAACATTCCCTTACCCCCAAGTTCTTGCGAAGGATAACCCCTAGAAAGAGTTATTGTTTGTGAGTGTGTATGTAGAGCATATAAAATGTCAATTTTGCACAGCGATCAGTTTTTCTTTTTAACCTACATATCTGCCCCCACCTCCCCCCAGTTATTTAGGTCCTTATTCATTGGACAGAGTAGATCTTCAATAAATGTTTGTTGAATATAACAAGAGTTGAATTTACTGTTATAACAAAGACTTTTACTTTGTCTCTTAACATTTTATTGATGTGTTTTGTTTTCATATTAGAAATATTTCCATATTGCTTTATTGTGTTTAAGAAGTATCCCAATCTATTTTTGTTTTTTTAATTTTTAATTGACAAGCATATTTTCTCTCCATCCTACTCCTTAATCCCATTGGGGTAGGGGTAAGGAACAGAAGAAAACCAAACTCCTTATAAAATATACACAGTTGATATACATATATAAAACAGCTCAGTGGCTAGGTAGATAGAGTGCTAAGCCTGGAGTCAGGAAGACCTGAATCCAAATCCAACCTCATACACCTATAAATTGTATGACCCTGGGCAAGTCATTTAACCTCTGTTTGTCTTAATCTACTGGAGAAGGAAATGGCAAGCCACTCCATTATCTTTGCCAAGAAAACCTTATGGTCCATGAGTTGGACACAACTGAACAACCAAGATCACAACAAAATACACATATATGTCTTTATGTCTGTATTTGTTTATATACACATAGCTTACTTTCAAAGTTGTTATTTTGTTATTGTTCTCTTGGGTTTGCTCCTTTCAGTCTTTTTCAGTTTATTAGTCTTCAAAATTGTTTTTATAATATAATATTAAAATACTATATACTGTTCTGAGTCTGCTTACTGTACTTTGCATTAGTTCATGTAAATCTTTTCATGCCTTTCAGAAGTCATTCATTCCCTTATTTCTTATAGTAAAATGGCATTTTATCACATTCATATGCCATGACTTATTCAGTTCTTCCTTAATTCATGAACATCCCTTTGGTTTCCAACTTTTTTGCTACCATTTGGAGTTGCTGTAAACATTCTTGAATATAAAGAACTTTTTCCCATTTCTTTGATCTCTTTTGGGTATAGTCCTAGAAGAGGTATAGCTAGATCAAAGGGTATATGCTGTTTAGCAACTTTTTGTGTATAATTGCAAATTGCTTTAAGACTTTAATAAGCTTGCTTCAGTATAGATAGCTGAGATATACTTGACAATAAAGGAAGCCTTTGGTTTGCTCATTTCTTGTTGGAGACCATACCAGTAGGTCACTACTGTGGGGGTAGGGTGAGCAGGTAAGTCTAAAGTGAGTCAATTTGACTACTTATTTGGATGTTGATAGATACATTTGAAACAGAATTAAGAAAGGTGTCCTGGTAGAATACTAAAATTATACTTTTGATCATCTTTATGCCTCTGACTTCTTTGTCATGGATAATTCAGTATGCACTATAGCCATCTTGTTGTAGTAGAAACTATAGTCATTGGTATAGCAAATCATGTTTTTGAAAGTTCTCTGTTTTGTTAATCTGCTGTGCTGGAAAGTCTTTGCAAAATTATACTTACTCGGAGGGAGGAGCCAAGATGGCAGAGTAGAAAGATACACGTATGCTAGCTCTGAACCCACAGCCCATAAAATACCTGTAAAGAAGAACTCCCAACAAATTCTGGAGCAGCAGAAGCCACAGAACAATGGAGTGGAGGAGATTTCTGTTCCAGAGAGAGGTGAAAAACTGACCCGAAAGGTCCATCGCGCACCGGACCAGAGCAGAGCCCAGCCCTGCCTCGGCTGCACCGCACTGAGAGGAGCAGATCCAAGCAGGCTTCAGGGACGGAATCTCCAGCAGCCACGCAGGTCCCTCCACCCACAGGTGCCAAAGGTCAGTGGCAGGGTCTTTTCAGCTCACTGAGAGGGGAGTGGGGTGTCCCCATGGCTCAGGCCCCCTCGGGAGGCAGCAGCAGAGGCAGCAGCAGACAAGGGCTCCCAAAGCAGGCAGGAGCCCAGATCCATTGTTGAAGGTCTCAGCATAAATCCCCCAAGGGAACTGAGCCCTGTCCCAAACTGAGCACCTGAACTTAATCTCACACTGAATAACAACCCCACCCCCACCCAAAGCCCTGAGGCTGGGAAGCAGCATTTGAATCTCAGACCCCCAAGAGCTACTTGGGCGGATCTGGAGGTGTGGTGGGTGCGGAGAGGACACTCAGAAGTCAAGTAACTGGCTGGGAAAATGCCCAGAAAAGGGCAGGGGGGGGGAAATAAGACCATAGAGGGTTACTTTCTTGGTGAACAGATATCGTCTCACATTCTTTCAGATGAGGAAGAACAATGCTCACCATCAGGGAAAGACATAGAAATCAAGGCTTCTGTATCCCAAACATCCAAAATAAATATTCCATGGGCTTAGGCCATGGAAGAGCTCAAAAAGGATTTTGAAAATTAAGTTAGAGAGGTGGAGGAAAAACTGGGAAGAGAAATGAGAGAGATACAAAAAAAGCATGAAAAGTGGTCAACACCTTGCTAAAGGAGACCCAAAAAAATGCTGAAGAAAATAACACCTTGAAAAATAGGCTAACTCAATTGGCAAAAGAGGTTCAAAAAGCCAATGAGGAGAAGAATGCTTTCAAAAGCAGAAATAGCCAAATGGAAAAGGAGGTTCAAAAGCTCACTGAAGAAAATAGTTCTTTCAAAATTAGAATGGAACAGATGGAGGCTAATGACGTTGTGAGAAACCAAGAAATCACAAAACAAAACCAAAAGAATGAAAAAATGGAAGATAATGTGAAATATCTCATTGAAAAAACAACTGACCTGGAAAATAGATCCAGGAGAGACAATTTAAAAATTATGGGACTACCTGAAAGCCATGGTCAAAAAAAGAGCCTAGACATCATGTTTCATGAAATTATCAAGGAAAACTGCCCTGAGATTCTAGAACCAGAGGGCAAAATAAGTATTCAAGGAATCCACAGATCACCTCTTGAAAGAGATCCAAAAAGAGAAACTCCTAGGAACATTGTGGCCAAATTCCAGAGTTCCCTGGTCAAGGAGAAAATATTGCAAGCAGCTAAAAAGAAACAATTCAAGTATTGTGGAAATACAATCAGGATAACACAAGATCTAGTAGCTTCGACGTTAAGGGATTGAAGGGCATGGAATAGGATATTCCAGAAGTCAAAGGAACTAAGACTAAAACCAAGAATTACCTACCCAGCAAAACTGAGTATAATACTTCAGGGGAAAAAATGATCTTTCAATGAAATTGAAGACTTTCAAGCATTCTTGATGAAAAGACCAGAGCTGAAAAGAAAATTTGACCTTCAAACACAAGAATGAAGAGAAGTATGAAAAGGTAAACAGCAAAGAGAAGTCATAAGGGACTTACTAAAGTTGAACTGTTTACATTCCTACATGGAAAGACAATATTTGTAAGTCTTGAAACTATTCAGTATCTGGGTAGTTGGTAGGATTACATACACACACACACACACACACACACACACACAGAGCACAGAGTGAATTGAATAGTATGGGATCATATCTTAAAAAAAAATGAAATTAAGCGGTGAGAGAGAAATATATTGGGAGGAGAAAGGGAGAAATGGAATGGGGCAAATTATCTCTCACAAAAGAGGCAAGCAAAAGACTTTTTAGTGGAGGGAAAAAAGAGAGGGGAGGTGAGAGAGAAACATGAAGTTTATTCTCATCACATTCCACTAAAGGAAGGAATAAAATGCACACTCATTTTGGTATGAAAACCTATCTTACAATCCAGGAAAGTGGGAGAGAAGGGGATAAGCAGGGTGGGAGGTATGATGGAAGGGAGGGCAATGGGAAGAGGGAGCAATTTGAAGTCAACACTCTTGGGGAGGGACAGGATTAAAAGAGAGAATAAAAGCAATGGGGGGCAGGATAGGATGGAGGGAAATATAGTTAGTCTTATACAACACGACTATTATGGAAGTCATTTGCAAAACTACACAGATATGGCCTATATTGAATTGCTTGCCTTCCAAAGGAAATGGGTGGGGAGGGAGGGATGAAGAGAACTTGGAACTCAAAGTTTTAGGAACAACTGTCGAGTACTATTCTTGCTAGTAGGAAATAAGAAATACAGGTAAAGGGGTATAGAACGTTATCTGGCCCTACAGGACAAAAGAGAAGATGGGGACAAGGGAAGGAGGGATGATAGAAGAGAGGGCAGATTGGTGATAGGGGCAATTAGAATGCTTGGTGTTTTGGGGTGAGGGGAGGGGACAAATGGGGAGAAAATTTGGAACCCAAAATTTTGTGAAAATGAGTGTTAAAAGTTAAATAAATAAATTTCAAAAAATTAAAAATTAAAAAAATTATACTTACTCCAATATTCCAATGCTGCATTGCCTGATTAAGAGGCTCTCTGAGCTTAGCCAGACCAGTCCTCAGATAACAAATATATAACTTGTCATTCTAGCTTTTGTATCACTAGCACATAGGGTGATGTCAGGTATATAGTAGGAATTTGACAAATTCTTCAGATACAGTGGAAATAGTGCTGCTTTTGGGTCAAAAGACCTAGGTTTTAATCTGTCTCTATGAATAATTACCTGAATGACAATGGGCACTTACCATTTAACCTTTCTGGGCCTCATTTTCTGCCATCTTCACTCTCTCACTTAACTTCAATCCCTCTTTGGCCATTGGTGTCTTCTTTACTACTGACAAATATGCCCATGTTTTATCTATCATCAAAAACAATATCCTGAATAGATCCATCCACTCCTTCTAACTCCCATCCTATCTTCTGTCTTTTGTTGCTAAACTCCTTGAGAAGTCCATCTACAACAGGGTCACCACTTCGTCTCCTCTCACTTTCTTCTTAACTTTCTACAGTCTGGCTTCTGTCCTCATCATTTAACTAAAACTGCCACCTCCAGTTACTAGTGATCTCAGTCACCAAATCTAGTGCCCTTCCCTCAGTCCTCATCCTTCTTAAACTCCCTGCAGCCTCTGACGCTGCAGACAGACCTGTTTTTCATATCTTCTTTATAAGTTTTCAAAACATTATTCTCTCATGGTTCTCCTCCTGTATATCTGATGACCCCTTCTTAGTCTCCTTTGCTGGATCTTCATCCAGATCATGCTTGCTAACTGTGGGTAACCCCATAGTTCTTTTTCTTGGACTCTCTTTTATTTTCTCTCTATACAATTTCACTTGATCTTATTAGCTCCTATGGATTCAATTATCATCTCTATGCTGGTGATGGTCCAGTGTACTTATCCAGTTCTGACCTCTCTGCTGACCTATAATCTTTTATCTCCAACTGCTTATTATACGTCTTGAACTAGGGTGTCCTGTAGACATCTTAAACTCTACATGTCTAAAATGAAATTCTTTATCATTTCCCACAACCTACCCTCCCCCCCATATATACCTTCCAAACTTTTCTATTACTGTAGATTGTACCATCATCTTCCCAGCTCTCCAAGCTCACAACTTAGGTATCATCCTTGACTCCCCACTATTATTACATCCCTATATCTAATCTGTTGCCAAGGCTTGTTGATGGTACCTTCTCAATATCTCTAGTATATGCTCCCTTTTCTCATTTGATACTACCTCAACCCTAGTACAGGTCCTCATTGCTTCATGCATGGACATACAATAGCCTCATGATGAATCCACTTATTTCAAATCTGTCTCTCCCCCCACCCCCGTTAAATTCATCCTCTAGTCAGTTGTTGAAGTGATTTTCCTGAAGCACAAATTCTACTCAGTTACCCGACCCCACCCCATCCCCCATTCAATATACTCCAGTGTTTATCACCTCCAGGATCAAATAGAAAATCCCATTTCATATTCAGTCTTTCATACCCTACCACCACCACCACCCACCACCCCAGTATTTATATCCCTTCCCTTGACTCCATATATTCTTCAGTCCAGTGACACTGGCCTCCTTGTTTTTCCTTACAGAAGATACTCCATATCTCAATTCCTGGCAATTTATCTGACTGTCCTCCCTTCCCAGAACACCCCTCTTGCTCATTTCAACTTCTTGTATTCCCTGGCTTCCTTTAATTCCCTGCTAAAATCCCACTTCTATAAGCCTGTTTTAATCTCTCAATTCTAGTGCTTTTCCTCACGTGATTATTTCCTATTTACCCAATATACAGCTAGTTGTTACATGGTTGTTTATATGTCTTTTACCCCAATAGATTGTGAGCTCCTCAAAGGCATGGATTGTTTTTTGCCTTTATTCATATCACAGCCCTTAGCATAGTAGCCATGGCACATAGTAGGGAATTAATAAATGCTGATTGACTGACTGTAAAGTGAGAGTGTTGGACAATATGATTTGTAAGGTTCCTTCTAGCTCTAAGTCATAGACTTTTAACTCCTAGAAGTTAGGAAATAGTTTATTTTTTTTTTTTTAAATCACATCCACATGCTTCACACAGTTCCTGGTATCTAATAGATGATTAACAAAAGTTCTTTATTGGTTGAATGATAGTGAAAAAGGTACTGAAATTAAAATTAGAAAACTTAGATTTGAGTTCCAGTTTAGTCATTTATTAGCTAAACTCTTTGAATAAGTCAATTAATATCTTTGAATTTCAGTCCTCTATATGTAAATGGAGATATTTGTACTATATATCTCATAGAACCCTCATCACTTTCAAATATTATTATGTATGTGAAAGTATTTTTGTAACCACAAGGTTCTATAAAAATAAAAATATATTATTAATATTTGAATTGTAAGATTACAAACTTGTCACTTTCACTACAGAGAATACCTACTAGGGACTGGTTAAACAGAAGAGAATGGGAAGGCAGGAAGGAAGAGAGGGAATAAAATATATGTTTATCAGATTGAAAGAGCTTTCAAATTACATGGTTTCCATTATGTAGAGAATTCAGATCTTTTTTTCCACCCTGATCTTATAGCAACATTATACAGTCATTTAAAAGAAGGTTGGGTCTAGCCATTTTTTCTTAGGAAGAAACTAAATTCTTTAAATTAACATGATCAAAATAAATCATTGTAAGGGGCTTTTAAGCAGTAATTTGGAATGTAATATCCATTACAATGAATTTTAAAAAAAAACAAGTAGCAAGTATAATTAATATTATTGAATAGTTACCCAAGGAATGGTTGTTAATTTCGACTGCCACTGAAATACTTGTGCCAGTCATTTCAGCTCTAGGGGTTCTCAGTTTCTTGATCTGTAAAATGAACATATTAGTATAGCAACTACTCACAGTAGTAAAATAATATCCACCTATCATTATATGCTGCTTTATAATCGCTAAGGACTTGATTTGATCTGAAACTTAAAACTACCTTGTAAGGTAGTTAGGACAAACACTCTGTTTTATAGTTGAGAAAACTGAGGTTCATTAAGAGGAGGCAACATGACAAAGTATCAGCTAATATGGAGCAGAGCCAAGAGTAAAGTTGAGGACGTCTGATTTCAAATCCAATACTCCTTCTCATACATTATGCAATGCAGTATGTGCCTGTGGTTCCTGAAGGCCTTATATTGACTTAGAAAACCACATATTAACATAAATCTATGTTCAATTATCTTTTTTATTAATTTTATTTAATACTTCCCAATTACATTTTAATCTGGTTTTGGCAGAACTTGGAAATGTTGTGGTTGCCTGTGACATTTCTATACTACACCATTCAACATCTAGATTTCCTTGGAGAAATAGATAGAAAAATTATTCTATGATAATTTATAATTGTACATGAGGCCAATTGATGAGAGGAGCTCATTCTTCCTAGTATAAATGATTTGATGATCACATCTCTCCTCCTATAGGTTATTGACATGCCCAGTGGCATTTTGTTGAAAGGACAAATAATGGTTTCTTATTGGGTTCTCCTCTTCCTCTTCTTGTTTTTCCTCCTCTTCCTGTTCCTTCTCCTAATTTGTTTTTGCTTGACAACCATTTTGTGAGAAGGATGGAAACTCTGTCCCTCAAAATTGTGCCCTCTTTAACAGTAACAATAACAAACTGTTTAGCAAGAACACCATACACAATCATCACATCTTGAGACATTTAAAGGACTGGGGCTTGACACTCAGGAGGATAGACTATAGCATGAGGAAGCACATTTCTGGATTATAGAAGAGAACACAGACTTGCTCTTTGTACTTTTGCATTTTTCATCTTTGTTCAAAGGATAGATCAAAGTGTTGCATAGTGGGTCTCTGTTGAAGGATGAGGAGCTTGAGTAATTATATATATATATAGACCCTCCTCTCCTCCAGGAAATACTAATGGCAAAACTAGGACAGAAAGACATTAGGGCTACATGTGTTGATCCAAAATGTGCTTACCTCTATGACCCAAGAGTAAAGTTCTGTGAAAAAATCTTAGTGCTAGTGGTGGCAAGGGCAATGACAGTTACATCAGGAGTATAATATGGCAGAGACAGATGTACTTGCTATGGATCATTGCAACATGGGTCACTAGGTTTAGGAAATAAATGGTGAAGATTCCCACATGTAAGAGAGAGATTTTCCTAATGTAATATTTAGTTGGGATGTGATTGCCTTAAAGGGAAGTACCGAGGGTATTCCACCCATAAAAACATGTCCCTTTTTCCCAAGGTTGGCTCTTTTTTGACTGAAGGGCTTATCTCTTTTATGTCTGGAGGATATATTTACACATATTTTTTAATCTCTCTCTGGTTATACACTCTATATACTCTCATTTTTATGGAAACTTGCACATATTTGGGGTTATGATTTCATTGTGCCTTCTGAATGGAGTCACTGTCTACTTTTCCTCTAGAGAGATGCAAACCTTTCCACAATCTCTACCCAACATGACACATACCAGATACAGATCTGGCAACTATCACATTTTGTTTTATATAATGGGAGAGGAATAAAATGATAGCAATAAAAAGAAAGTAAGCAACAGGGAATACTTTTTTTTAGGAAAGATAGGAAGAATCCAGAAGTTCATTGCTGATTCAGAGGTAGAAGAGATTAGAGGAAAACCTAGAGAGAAGGAGCAATCAGTGGGAGTTGTTTCCTCTCTCAGTTTTGAGGAGGGGTGATGGTGAATGGAAATGTCTGGATGAGTTTCTTTCATTGTCTCATCAAACATCACTCTCAACTCTCAGTAGTCTCTCTGGGACCTCACCAGTTCAATCGCTCCATCTGGTAAGAAGAGCCCATCAAAGCCTCGGAAGAAAGGATCAGGGAAGCAGGCATTTTGACAATAGGTGCACCACTTTGACTTGCCCACTCACATGGCAATGAGATGGAAAACAAAACTTTCTTCCTCCAGCTTCTCTTTCCCAGAATTCTTCAAAACAATCCTAGAAGTTGATACTTACTAGAGAACTTGAGGATGGTGTTTAGTCTTTTACCTATATGTCACTGATTTCAATGCAAATCCACCAGTTTAGAGGAGTTGGAATTTTTATTTCCTCTGCAGTGTGATGCCAGATTCTATCCTTCAAGTCAGAGAAGGGAATTGGGAGAAGGGAGGGAATGCAGATCTTATATGTTGACTTGAGGGTAACCAAAAGTTTGAGATTTGGGGGATCGGAACTTTTAGATAAAGAGGATTTCCTTAAAGGAAAAAAACAAGATAGTTCTTATTACCCTGTAGCCAGAGCAGCCATGATGGTTAACACCACATTGTGGAGGAGTGAGGGACAGAGATTGGTATCTTGGTATCTTGTGACCCTTGCCATTCCAGTCCAGACAATGGACCTAACAAGAAACAGAGTTGCCTAGGGCAGCTCCAAAAACAAAAAACAAGACAAAACAAAAACAATTGGGGAGTCTAAGACTTTAGAGTAGGATCATAAGGCTGAATAGGCGAATCACTGGAATGCCAGGGTTATTACTTGAACAGCAGCCCCCAAATGCATTTACTCTGGGGAAATCCAAACCACAAGATGGCGCAATTCTTCTAAGTGGAACCCTACGGGAGAACAAGGGATTCACTGGTATGTCAAAAAATTAACCCTCCCTGAAATACTGCATAGTATCATAGATATTTGGATGAGCTACTGCTAGATAGAAGGATGAAAATCTCGAGTTCACTTTCTTTTTAATGGAAACTACTGGAAATGTTTTAGGTGTTTTCAGAATATGTTTATTGACTACTATGAGTCTTGCTTCATAATACTTGCTAGCATTTATATAGAATTTTAAGGTTTCCAAAGAGTTTTACATACTTACATTTGCATCTCATTTTATACTCACAGTAACTTTGGGATATAGGTACTATGATTATTCCCGTTTTATAGATAGGGAAACTGAGGCTGACAGACTTTGCCCAGTCACATACCTAGTAAATGTCTGAGGTCAGATTTGAATTCAAGTTCTTCTGCATGCCTTTAACACATTTATCTTCATTTTTTCCTGAAGGGAAATGAAGACTATCTTTTACCTACGTGCACTGATTATCTTGACCACCTGTGAAGGAGCTCGAGACCTCTTTTCCCCACAGCTGTGGAAACATAAACATGAGCTATCTGTGAACGGTTGCTGGCAGTAAACTGGAGGTGGGGGCAAGGAATCAAAAAGAAAAGGCTCCAGAATTGGACAGTGCTCCTTAAGAGCCCAGAGATATTTCGTTTGTCTGTTTCGCTTTGTTTTGCCATGCGTAGAATAGATCCCCACTTTTCAATACAATTAAAAATGAATAATACAGATGACAACTTGTGTTTGTCCTGATGACCTGCTATAAATGCTCTTTATCTTGATGAATATGAATTGACTTTGTGTTTTTCTTAATAGTTGTAAAGAGATTTCATAATGCTCTTTCCCAACTTAAAATGAAGTCTTTGATATTCTTTTACAGATATGACATTTTGTATATGATATGATATCAGGGTCCTGTGACTACTGGCAGGATTCTGTGACTCCTGACACAAGTATAACTGAGAAAACAAGAAAGGGGAGAGAAAATGGTATGGTAGTGTTGCATTTAAAACTTAAGTGATCAAACTTAAATTCTGAATTTCTATAGAAACTTGTGTTTCTTTCAATAGTTTTATGGTTAACTCACATATGTATGTCATATTTTGCCAGACAGTTTATTTTCACTTTAAAGTCAAGGATAGTATTTTGTATCTCTTTATAGTACAGACCTCACAATGGACAATAAATATTTGTTAGTTGAATGAATGGATGGAAGGAGAGAGGGAGGGATGAATGAATGGAGGAATGGTTGGATGGATAGATGGATGAATGATCGTGGTCTCATCGATAGGGTTTAGATATTTTGTCAAGTGTGGAGGGAAATTTTATTTTTTTTACTAGGTTATCTAAGAAAAACAAATGGGCTAGTGAACAGAATACTTTATAAATTCCATGCTCATTCTTCTCTGTGCATCACATTTCATATGAGGAAACTGCATCTATTGAAATCTATTTGGGATCCATTCAACATCAGGTAAAGAATATTTAAGAATGTATATGAATCTACTTTGTTTTAAGTTGAAAATCTGTGAAATCACTTGATGTCTCAATCTTCTCAACAGTAAAATCAATATAAAGAAGGTAACAGTACTGTCCTTTCTCACAGAAAGATTTCTCAGCACTAATCTAGGGACTAGTGCAAGTAAAAAAGTGAACGGTACATTAAGAAGTGTGATACCTGGGCAAAGAAAGTGAGATCCCTGCTGTACTCTGGCCTGGTTAGACTGCATCGAGAATATTCTTTTTAGTTCTATGTTCTTTTATTTTAGGAAAGGCATTTAAAATATTTATAGGGTCTAAAAGAGGAAGTAAGAGTGGTAGAAGGCATCAAATTAACACCATAAAAGATAATAATAATAACTAACATTTATATAGCACTTACTGTGTGCCAGGCACTGTGCCAAGTGCTTTAACATTTTTTAACTCATTCAAGACTCACAACCACCATGAGAGCTAAGTGCTATTATTATCTGCATTTGCCAGACAAGGAAACCATGGCAAGCAAGCGCCAAATGACTTGCCCGAGGTCACACAGCTGGTAAGTGTCTGAATCCATATTTGAATTCTGGTCTTCCTGATTCCAGACTCAGGCTCCATGCATTGCAATATCTAATTGCAAAGAAGATCAGCTGAAGAAAGGGATATTTGTTTAGCCAGGACAACAGCAATTTTAGGGACAAGATGGTAGCTGTCATCAAGTTGTTAAAGCTGTCAGCTGGAAGTTTCCAGTTGGAAAGAAGCTCAGTTGCCATCTAATGCAATCCTTTTATTTGCTAGATGAGGGAAATAAGACTGAGGAAGGTGACAAAAAAAAACTCATACAAGTTTTAGGTAATAACAGCAGGATTTGAGCCTAGGGCTTCTGACTCTTGAACCACTGCACCATCTGATGTACCATGTTACCAACCTGTTCTGTTAGGCTCCAAAAGGGGAGAACTAGGAGTAATGGGTAGAAGTTTCAAAGAGGCAAATTTAGGTTTTAGGGGAAAAACAAAAATAAAAAGGCTTGTAACACTTAGAGCTATGCCAAAGTGGAAAGGATTGCCTTGGGAAGTAGTGAGTTTCTTCTTACTGGAGGTCTTCAACCAAAACTGGATTTTTCAGGCATTTTCACGAATTGTTAAAGGAATTCCTTTTCAGGAATGTTGTAGAGGGGATTTCCTTTCTGGCATGGGTGGGATTAGGTGGTCTTTAATGTCCCTTCCACCTCTGGAAACTCTGTGACTGGTTTTGCAATAATGACTTTTCCCATTGGGAAAAACATTTAACTTCCAACAGATAAAGTTAAAAAATTGTTTTTTATTAACTTTGAACTTAAATATAAAAAGACAAAAAAAGAGAACATTTCCTTGTATATAGCACAACATTAAAAGAGTATTCAATATAAAGACCATGAATTTCCATTTCACACTGTTTACTTTTTTGAAAAACTATGTAAATAAATATTACACATTATTTTTGAAGCTACCCTGCTTTTCTGTGCTTCCTTCTAAGTTTTCTTTGGTTCTTTGCTGTGCACTTAATTTTTTTCTCTTTCTCCACCCTGCCCTACAGAAGGCTACCTTTAGATACAAAAATACATGTGTACACACATACTCAAAATGTCTTAGTCATTCAAAGTTGTTCTTAGAACAATACCACTGTTACTATATACAAGTTCTGCTCATTTCTCTCATTATTTCATGCAAGTCTTTCCATGTTTTTTTTTTCTCTAAAATTAAGCAGCTCATTATGTCTTATAGCACAGTAGTATTACATCAGTGAAGAAACTTTACTGAAACTGAGCTCATCATTAGAGGTAATGTTATGCTGATAATTATAAGTAATGCTACTTCAAAGTGAAGGAAGTTTTTCATAATCTACAGAACTGTATGGATATTTGGACTTGATTTAATAGTTTAAAATCATGTTAGTAATATATCTTTTAAAATGTTGGTGAATCATATTCTGCGTATATGAACAGAGTTCATTTTAATTTCACCTTTAATTTCACATTCACTTTCTTGGCGTATCACACTTGACTCATACTGAGCTTGCAGTTTACTAAAAACTCCACACTTTTTCAGATGAACACCTCTCTAGTCATCCTTTATGTGTGAAGTTGCTTTTGCTTTTTTAACACAAGTTAAAGCTTTACATTAATTTACACATTTTAACACAAGTTAAAGCTTTACATTAATTTACACATTTTAACACAAGTTAAAGCTTTACATTAAAAGCTTTTTACATTTACATTTACATTACATTTAATAAGGTTTAAATTTCAGCATATTTTATTTGGTCTAATGATTGAGGAACATATAAAGATTTTTTTTTTTAACCTGGCACTGTTTTCTAGTTGACTTTGTCTTTCAGCTTGGTGTTATCTGTAAATTTGATGAGCATGTCATCTTTGCCTTTACCCACTTCTCCTCCTTGTGCTCCACCCCCAAGGGCTGCCTTTTTTCCTTTATGTTTGCTGGCTACATTACTTGCTCAGGGATCAAGCCTGGCACCCAATTCACTCTGGAATAGACTAGACAAGTCCTCACCCACTGAGCACAGAGTGGATTTAAATATTAAATAGTAATTGTTTCTCTTTTACCCAGGAACCCTGAGGGTCTTCTCCTCTCAGTTTGATTTTCTTTTTTTTTTTTTTTTTATTCAAGGAGCCATACCTTGAGCAACAACTTAAAGAAGGCTATTCATTGAATGGGTGTATCTCCCTCAAAGTAAGAATGTTATAGGATCTTGGCCTGAAAGGGCCAGGGTCTCACATTGCATCCTGGGCCATCTCCAGTCATCCTGATGAATATCTGGTCACTGGATCCAGATGGCTCAGGAGAAGAAAGTGAGGTTGGTGACCTTGCACAGCTCTCCCTCACTCAAATCAAAGTCAATTGCAAGTCATGTCATCATTCTGATGTCATGGTCCTCTTCAAGAACAAAGGACAAATACAACATCATAGATTAAACTATTAAACAACACAGGGCCAACCAACCACAAATAGTTGTGTCACTCCACAGAAGACCTCCTTCTGAGTTGACACTGAGCAATTAATGACTATTCTTTGTGCCTAGTATTTTCCTAGTTTAAAATATGATTAAATGCACTATAATTTAATCTATATCTCTTCATCTAATCCAAAACAATTGCATGAAAGATTGTTAAATGCTCTACAAAAACATAGGTAAACTAGACCTGCAGCATTTGTCATAACTACAAATATTTAACAACCAGATCTCTTTTAAATATATATATGTATATATATACTTATTACACAATTTGTAACTTATTTGCATTAACATTTTCTACATCTACATTTTAAAAAAAGATGCAATAAAATGTAAATCAAGCCCTGATCAGCATTTGCTGATTTCCAAGAGATTTAAAATTTAACAATCACCTTTTCAGAGCCAATTCAAACCAATTCCAGAATACTGCTGCTGCTGTACCAGTTTAGTAACTCCATTCACACCCCCATCTACCCCAAAAGGAATTAAGTTTAGTATGGAAGTTTTGCTGACATATTATGATATTTGCTTCTCTGTTTGTTTGTTTTTAATTTTCTAATTTCCCCTTTGGGCAGACAGCATAATGAAGTGGGAAAACCTCATTACTCTACAAGATCCCATCCAGTCATGGTATTCCACCTCATCATCACTCTCTGATTGGATGGTGGAGCCATGAATTCCCAAACATCCATTTGAATGGAGAGTTCAGCTCAGAACATCTTCTCATTCCTCACCTGGCTATAATACTTTGGGACTTCTCTGACTTTCCTACCATGTCCCCAAGTCAGGTACCTTCCCACATTTCTCCTCTACTTCACCTCCCTCTCCCCCCATTCCTGTTTGTCAGCTTCTTTTGTGTGTTGTCTTCTCCCACTGCCTTCCTTAAGGGCAAGAACTGTCCTTTTTTCATATTTGTACCCCTAGAACTTAGTTCAGTGCCTGGCACATAGTAAGTTCTTAATAAATGTTTATTGATTGACTGGCATGCACTAGTTGTGTGACCCTAAGTCACTTAACTTCTCTCTCTCCCTCAGTTTCTGTATCTGTATAATGGGGATAATAGTAACATCTAACTCTCAGATTTGTTGTGAGGATAAAATGGGACAATTTTTATAAAATAGTTTGTAAACCTGAAGGTGCTACACAAGTGCCAATTATTGTTATTAGTATTATTTTTGTTGTGGTAAGTAATTATAAATTCCCCTTTACCTTCTTTATGTTAAGATGTGAAAAAACAACCACACAAGAAGATCGAGAGAGCCATCACTGCAGAGAGTAACTGTACCAAATATTAGGGAGCAATTAAAATTGGAATGTAAGCGTCGTAGCAAACTTGCGATAAGATAACTGCTAACATTTAAATAATATCACTGCTAATATCATCTCATTTGAGTCTCACAACAGTCCTGTGAGATAGATAATACAAGTGTTATTATCCACATTTTACTGATGAGGAAACTAAGGCTCAGAAAATTTAGTGACTTCCCCATGATCACACAGATAAGGTGATGTCAGTGTAACTTCTATTACAGCTTCCATAGGTATCCACCATTGGGTTTTCTGCTGTATCATGTGGACTCTGGGTCTCAAATGCATGATTTATGGAGTTGTACCTCAAATATTTTAAAAGAAATCCACTTGATGCTGTAGAATCCTTCCTTTCTGTAACCATCTCAGAGGAGCCAGTGTATTATTTTTACTCTTTGTTATTCACATTCCCTTTATATCTATTTCCTTTTCTGGCCAGACAAGCCATGTCTTTTGTGTTATATCTTTGGTACAACTCATAATTGGTAACAAGTTGCAGTCATTTTTACACCTACTGTCCATTTCCACTGGTATTTACAATACCAATTCTTCTGAGACTTGTGTGCTCCCTGGTTTGACATGGTTTAATTTCACCAGGAAAACATTAAATTTGCTGTGATAAGGATCTTAAAAATAAATATTTTTTTTTTCCACAGAAAGCATGGGGAAAGTCCTCGAACACAGGACAAAACAATAAACAATTTGTCACATTTAATGCTGTATTTTTTATTTTTCTTTATAATTCGGCTCAGAAAAATTTATCATAAATGTATCCTTTTGAATTTCCTTCTTTTTCTCTTCTCTCCAAAAAAAAACATCCTTTAAAAGCTGGAGATCCAGTTCCTCACACTCATTGCCTCTCTAAAAAAGTTGTTCTGGCTTAGTGTACAGTTCCTCACACAAATTCTGAACAGGGAAAAAATTGTTCAAGATTTTTGGAAGTGGGTGGGAAAGTGGGTGGTTATGAAAGTTCTGGCAAAATGTGAAAGCCAGAAAGGAGATAGCTCTGGAGAGAGCTGTGAAATTCTATTAATGGAGACCAAGAAGAGATTTTGAGGATACTTTTTCATCCCAACATCTCTAACTCTTAAAAAGAAACATAGTAGATGAACGATATGAGAAGAACATAGGCAAAGATCCTTTCCAAGTAGCCTTTGGAAGGCTTGTGAACTCAGAGATTTAAGTGGCCAAAAGAAAAGTATCATAGAGTCATAGCACATCAGCCAGCTCATTAATAAGAATTTATTAAGCATTTATTCTCTGTGTGTTCAGGGAAGACTAGCACCTCTGATGTAAGGGCTGGCTGAGCCTTTTTCTGGGTGTCTCATCTATCTACTTTCGGTGTCCACCTTTCATTCAACTCTTACCTGTGACTCCAAGAAACTGTAGCATGAACAATAGCCACACCCCAGGAAAACCATCTTGATAGACAGGCCAAAGCAGATAGAGGGTAACTGACAGGCCTCAAACCTGTCAGTGAATACAAGAAATATTTATCCCAAGCATATGAAGACTCCCATCCCCCACACCTCATCCCAGTCAAAGAGTGTGGAAGTGAGTTCAATCATACATTGAAGACACAAAAGTCATTCACTGCATCCAAGGCCATCACCAGTTGTCCTGACTATTGTCTTGCCAGATGACTCTGGAAGAGAAGGTAATGCTGACAACTTTGTGCAACTCTGCCTCACTTAAATCCAATCTGTGGGTAAGTCAAGACATTACACCATGATGTCATTGATTTTCTTTGAAAATGAAGGATGAACAACTCTGTGCCAGACATTTTGCTAAAAGCTGGGAATATAAAGCAAAACAAAGTGGACTTTGGTGAGAATCCAGCTTCTCTCTATAATGGATGGCACTGGAAGAAAATTGGTAATCCATCCTCCACCCCTCCAGTCAGAGGGTAGAGGAGAATAAGAGAAATGGTTTTTCATCCAGGCTTGAGTTAGCTACATGGTGGTGAGTTTAGAAGTGATGAGCTTATTCTAGGAGGGGAATCTCTTTCCATGGAGTTGAAACCAGGCAGAACAACAGATGTAAAGCAAAGTAAAAGAGAGTAGGAGAAATTCATCACTCTTTCTCCTACACTATGAATGTCTAAAGCAATGTTGTATGAATGAGATATTGTATTCATTTTGTTTGACCTCAGAGGGCAGAATTATGAGTGATAGCAGATTTTTGAGAGTAGTGATTTAGGTTCAATGTGAAGAAAATCCTTCTAAATATCAGAGCTGGCCCAAACTGGAATGAGTTGGCTTAAGAAGGTCTACAATAAGGCTAGATAATCTTGGGAATTTCATAGAAAGAATTCTCATTCAGGCTTAGGTTGACTTAAATGGCCTCTGAGGTCTCTTTCAAATGTTAGATTCTGTGATAATGCAGACATATTTGTCATTTACTCTTTTTTGCATAGAGATGGTGCAAGAGTCCCACCCTTCCTTCTTCATCATTGTGATCATCATCATGTCACTTAGTTATTAAGTGCCTACTATGTGCCAAGCACTATACTTAGCACATGGGATACAATAATAGACAAAAAGCAAAGCGAAACAAAACAAAAAAACACGGACCCCCTCCTCAAGGAAGTCACAGTCTGATGTAGGAGACAAACTAAGTATCTCCTAAGTAATTTAAATAGGGAAATGTTTTTGTTTTGTTTTTTCTTCTCCCACTAAGGAAGGCTTAAAAAGTCTCGTTTTAAAAAATTTTGCCTAGGAGTTCAGAATTTCCAGCTAAGGCTTGTATTCAATATTTATCATCTAGGGAGACAAAGACTAGTAAAGAATAACAGTGCTTCTGTTTGATAACAAAAACCATTTGACAGCAATCTAGAATGTGTTCTTATCAGGGAACACCATCAGTGAATAGTAATAACATGAATTTAAAGTGGCCAAATTCTTGTCATTGCAGGCAGTCTGTCACTGTGATTATTTGTGAACAGTAGTAAGTGACAGCACAGGGCTGAGTAACTCTATTTGTCCTGAAGAACTACACCTATGGTAATGAGTCTTTTGCAGAGAATTTGTTTAAAGAATTATTGGTTGTGAGGAAGCTGTAGGAACACATTCCCGTATCTGAATCCATAGATATTATAAAGTGTTTAGCACAGTCCCTGGTACATATGAAATGCTATATAAATATTAACTATTTTATGTAAGTATGAAAAAGAAACAATCTTATTAGTGATGCAAATATTTTAATGGAGATATGAATAATAATCAAGATTTCTGTAGAGCTTTAAGGTATGTATAACACTTTACACATATCTCTTTTTATCCTAGGGTTGTAGGGTTTGTTCAGGGAAGACTAGTACCTCTGGTATAATGACTGCTGAGCCCTTTTCAGGGCTGCTTTCCACTTCTGGTGTCCACCTGTTGCACTCAGTTCTAACCTATAGCTCCAAACATCTGTAGCATGCACAGTGGCCACATCTTGATAAACCATTTCGAAAGAAGAGTTAAACCAAGTTGAGGGTAACCAAGGGATCTCAAACCCATTAGTGAATTAGGGGGGGGTTTCTACCCCAAACATGTGAAGACTTCCCCTGATGGAATGTGTGGATGAAGACAATTTGTTCAGTGTCCATGAAAGCAGCTGAAGCAGGGTACTGTGGAGTACTTAGAGCTTGGTTAGACGTCAAAGTCTAACCAAGGTCATCCACTGCATCCATCACTATGATTATGTCCTGCCACTGAATTGTAATGATTTTGGAGGAGGGAGGCCAATAACTTTACACAACTCTACCTCACTTCAGTCCAATTTATGCATAAATCAAAAGACAAAAACCAAAATCCTTGTAAAGTAGATGTTACTATTTTATAAAATTTTATATCTGAGAAAAGATAAGGGATTTGTTAAGGGATTAAAGCTAAGTATGTTTGTGAGGCAGGATTTGAACTCAGGTCTGTCTGACTTCAGGTTCATCTTTCTATCAATTGCACCACCTGATCGTTTCATAGTCATAAGAATATGTGGAAATCATTTTGTTTATCAATTTGCTCTGATCATTTAAACAAATGAAAAGCCTCAATTTACTCACCCAATTCCTCTGTAGATTCTTCCACCCATGACTTCTAGCCATTCTGATCCACCCAGTACCCTACTACCATGCAACAAAGCAGTGAAAGTCTTTGCCCTTCTCCAACATCTCTGGACCAGATTCTCCAGGAAAACTGACCTTTCCTAATGTGGGAAACAAAAGGAGGAATTCTGTTTCCACAGGATTAAAATTCCTCCCAGCTTTGAGTGATAGCAGAATGTAAGACAGAGGTAACTGGTTCTAATGAGAGTTGTGACTTATCAGAACCAGGCTTCTGATAAGGTAAAAAGTCAGATGCTTGTATGCATGCTTGACAAGCTGTTTGAAGGGAAACCTATCAGGGAGGAGA
The DNA here is from genome assembly GCF_028372415.1 of Notamacropus eugenii. Taxonomy (NCBI): domain Eukaryota; kingdom Metazoa; phylum Chordata; class Mammalia; order Diprotodontia; family Macropodidae; genus Notamacropus; species Notamacropus eugenii. Next base: position 400,689,353 of record NC_092873.1, read on the forward strand.
ACATGAAGTGGGAGGTTCAGGAGGCTTCATCTAACCAATGGAGAGCAAGGTGGGAAATTCAAATTGTGAACAGCATAAAAAGAGCTGCACTTGTCTGAGCAAGCATCCTCTATATTAGGGAGAATCTGTTCACTAGGGATGTAGAATAATTGGTTAAAATAAAATGAGAACTTTTCTGGCTTCACAGTGAGGATTGTTCTTTGTTTAGAGTGAGCATGTTTCTCATACCTACTCAATCACCAATCCCTCCCACCAACAAAACAGTTAAAACTTACCTTAATAAGTGTTAGATGGTCACTTTCCATGACATTCAAATAGTGTTCTTAGGGCATGTACTGAATCAGCAAGTTTCACTGTTGACACCGGTGTTGCTTCTAATTTACTATTTTGAAATTAAAACTTTAAACACAGACTTTATAGATAATTTTCTGTTAGATTTAACTTTTTATTATAAGCATGCCCTCTGTCGTTTGTTCTTCATTCTTGAAGAGAATCAGTGACCTCAGGAAGGTGATGTTTTGACTTGCAAATGAATTGGATTGAAGTGAGCCATGACTGTGCAAAGTCCTCAGCCTCACTTTCACTTCTGGAGCCATGTGGGTTCAGTGGCAAGATATAGATCAAGACAACTGGAGATGGCCCTATGTGCAGGGGGAGACCTTAGCCTTTTTAAACTAAGATCTCTCCCAGGTCTCAGTTTGTCTGAGTCAACATCCATTCAGTGAATGAGAATCTTACTTGTGGAATCTTACCTGCAATACAGTCAATGGGAAGTTCATAATTAAAATACTAAATCATAAAATACTTGGAGGTTGTACTGAACAAGCATTTTACCTTCATCTCACTCATTTTCTGTTAAATTACAGTATATCATAGGACCAGCCTTCTAACAGTGGTTATCTTTTTGTCTGAGTAGTTTTTCCGTCATCAGGACCCAAGATTCCCCAACCTCTTGAACACATGAGTTTGCCACCAAGACTATAAATATCCATCTTAGGATGGCTCAGGCCACCTATGCATAGGGCAAGAAACACAAACCAGAAGAGACTACTAGAATCTTGAGATACCACTTCAGGAGGACTGAGAGAACATATAACCTTGCTGCTATATGATGAGGAGCCATCATAGCTGTGGAAAAGAAAGGGAAGAATGGCAAGAGAGAAATTTCCTTTCTGCCCCTGTAATGGCAAGTAAAATAGGATCTTTTGCTGTTTTTGTTTTTGTATAATTAAAAGGCATAATGCCTCTATTTGAATGTGACTGAGGAGGATCTTTCCCACCCACTAATGGGCCTGCCCATTATGGGAAGCTTGATTAGGGGAGTTGTTTTGTAGGAGTAGCTTTTTGTTTTTTCTATTGAGGCACTGGGTCAGAGTGTTATGCCCTCTGACTCTAAAAAGTGTATAAATAGTCTGAGGGTGAGGTTTTGCTTTGGAGCTTACTGACTGGAAGTGTTTGTTTGGTCAGATGAGGACTCTGGGAAGTCACTTTAAGGAACCCCCCAGCTTTGAGAACCCAGATTTTGTGCTTCCCTCTCACAATTATGGACAGACAGTTGTCTGTTGAATTATGATCAGATGTTTTGGAAGCATGTCTGTTGACTTTTAATTTTTTCTGTATTTTCCTTGAAGTGCAGAGTGTTGACTCGCCTGAAATAGATGAATGACATTTGTGCTTGGCTAAAGGATTGATACATGTACTTGATTAAAGTGATTGTTAACCCCTCAAAAGTTGCCTTTCCTTTTATGAATGCAGATCTATGAACCTGTGATAGCAGGTCCCCCCTGTGTATATTGGGGTTCTTACTGCCCCCATGGGAAGTTCAAGGGAAGTTGGAATTTCAATCAAACATTCAGAAGACAGGGAAAAGAACTAGAGTAAAAATTACCTTTTCCTTTAAAATCCACTGAGTGGAAGGTTCTTTCTGTTCAGTGGCCAAAACTCCTGTGCCAGAGTTGTCCCATCATTGGGTCGGGGGAGACGGTAGGCACACAAAAGTCTCTGATTGGTCTTGCCTTTAATCAAGGGATGAACTGGGAAAGAACCAGAGCATAGATCTAGCTCTATTCATGCTTCATGGAATGGCAACTGTTTACAGGAATGCTGTAGATACTAATTGAGTAACTTTAGATTAGCTATTATTTTGTTTCTTTTGTTTCTTTGCTTCTTGAACTATCATAAAATTCATTTATCTCATAATACAAATCTATGTTATTAACACAATGGTTTTCTTGCCTCTTCAGGTGTTGCTAAATTTATCCAATTATTCAGAATGAGTGCTGGTGCAAGATATATATAGGCTTATTATATATACATATACACACACACACACACAAATATACATATATATACATATGCATACACACATATATATATATATTTAAAGTATAGTATGTTTAATTGGAGGCCAGTTATATTACATGTATTCTAAGATAGGCCAATGAGAAAGTGTTTCAACAATTCTGAGCATATTCAGTGATGAAATATAGAATGACAGGAAGCCATAAAAATAGTTATACTGTGAATAACTGACAAAAAGTCTAAGCAGATGCATTGTCAGTACATCCTTATTCACTGTTACAATTAGCATTTACTACAACTGAACGAACCTAATGCTCAGTGTCCTGCCAATTTTTTTAGAAAAGCAGTTTCACTATTCTGGCAAATTATAAACACTGATTTCAAAAAGAGATCTCTCATGTTTGAAGCAAAGATGTAATGATTTGAGTTATTGTACCTAGCAGTGTTTTCAATGACAGAATGCTTATCACAAATAATTACAGCTTCCTTATGGAATAAATTGCTCTTAATATTATTAGATACAGTAGATCCAATATTATAAAATATCCAATGTTGTTAGATTATTAGACTTGAAAAGTATGATTTCAAAATGTCATATATATTAGTTCTATTAATAGCAGACATTAAAAAAACTTCAGAAACTTTTTAATGCAAAATTGTCACTACAATTTTATTTTAAAAATAAAGAGAATTTTTATTTTAAAAAGTTTAAAAACAAATAATATAACTAGATTGATATTATGAATATATATTTAATATTTAACACATATTTAATATTTAAACATGGGTGGGTAGAGAGAAAATGAATTGGAAGTTGCTTAATTTAGTCATTAGTACAACATTCAGAATGGTCTGTGTAGTACCCTTGTTCACAAGAGATGCTAAATAAATACATGTTCAGTTGAATAGAGTCATATTTGATAGTCAGTATACATGTATTTCCATTGACTGACTTACTCTAGTTTTCCCTTGCTGTATACTAGATGGAAGAAAGAATTCAAGTGAAGTGATCTAGTGGATACAGACCTGACCTGTCAGGAGGGTCTGATCTCAAAAATCTGGTCTCAAACACTAAAGATACCCTGAATAAGTCACTTGACTTCTGTCAGCCTCAGTTTCCTCATCGGTAGAGTGAGAATAATATTACCTCCTTCTGAAAGTTGTTATGAGGATAAAATGATATGTTTGCAAAGCACTTGGTAAATCTTAAAGCACTATACAAATACCAGCTGTTATTGTTATCATCATCATTATTCCCTCATTTCTTATTATCCCCTAAAGAACAGGGTCATAGCTAGAGAATTCCATTCTTATATCTAAGAGAGAGACTGGCCAGAAGTGAAGAACAGTGTCCGCCATTATGCATGACCAGAGGCATGCTTATCCAGCCCCTAGTAGAGATTGCAGGAAGCAAACGATTGTATATGTTTAAATGATGGAATTCCCATTTTCCAACCCCACAGTCCTTTTAGACATGTAAAAAGGGAAGTGCCTATTTATTCCTGGGTGGGATTATAGAAGATCATGTGATTATAGTAATAAGTTCACACATCTACACATAGAAGAGACCTTGGAGGTCATGTGGTCTAATTCCGTCATTTTATTTTTTTTAAATTAAAAAAAATATATTTTAAGGCACCCTCCTCATTGGCTTTTTGGACCTCTTTTGCCATTTGGATTTATCTATTTTTAAGGTGTTGTTTTCTTCAGCATTTTTTGATTGATTGATTTTGATTGATTTTTTTGTTGTTGTTGATTCATTTTTCATGATTTTCTTGCATCACTCTCATTTCTCTTCCCAACTTTTCCTCTACTTCTCTCTTACTTGATTTTCCAAATCCTTTTAGAGCTCCTCCATGGCCTGAGACCAATTCATATTTTTCTTGGAGGCTTTGGTGGTAGGGGCTTTGAGTTTGTTGTTTTCTTCTGGTTGTATGTTTTGATCTTCCTTGTCACCAAAATGAGATTCTGTAGTCTGATTTTTTCCCCCATTTGCTCATTTTCCCAGCCAATTTCTTGACTTTTTAGCTCTTTGTTAAGATAGCATTCTGCTTTCTGTGTGGAGGGTGACAAAATTCTTATTTTAGATTCAAACACCAGAACACAAATACAGAATAGAGAAAAGAAACAAAAACATATCATGAACTTAAATATTGGAACTTAAATACAAAGTAAGAAAGGGGGAAAAAGCATGTCATATAGAAAAACATAAGAGAGGATGCAAAATATGTAATAATAAATTTTCATTTCAAGAGAGCCCATAAGATATATACTACATTATTGAGAACTGTCCATCTTTTCTTTGCCTCCTTGTAAGTTTTGTTTTGTTCTCTGCTGTACACTTTTTTACTTTGTTCTTTTCCCCCCTCCCCTCCCCAGAAGGAAGGAAGGGAAGGAGGGAAAGAGAGAGAAGAGTAGGAGGGAGGGAAGGAGACAAAAGAAAGGAGGATAGGACAAAGGAAAATTAAAAACATCATGAAAATCACTTTTTTGTACTCTTTGAAGACAATCATAAGCATGTAAGTACTATATGTATGTATGTATGGTATTGGTAGCTGTCTAATATGTAGATATGACTAGCCTACATGTGTCATGGATAGATATGTGATCTAGGATCTGGTCTATACCATATGTAAGGGAGGCTACAATTTCCACCTTTCTAATGAAAGCTGCCTAGATGGAAAGGGTGGGCAGGGTCCAGGGTCACTATGACTAGGTACTTACTTATTTTCAGCAATAAAGCATTATTTGAGGGGGAATATTAGAAGTTGGGGGATCAGGAGTGCTTGCATGAAGATAGAGACATTTGATTTGAGTCTTAAAGGAAACTAAGAAGTCAGAGGTAGAGATGAGGGGGAATGACTTTCATGCTTGGAGATGGATCCCATGCAAAGGCATGGGCATGAGAAATGGAATGCTATATAACAAATAGTAATCTGGTCAGAATGATTAAAGAGGGAGGGAACAAACATTTATTAAGCACCTACTATGTGTGCAGGATATTTTTGTTTTATATCTCCAATGTCTGGTATAGTGTTAGGCTCATAATAACTCATAACATAATAAATGGATTTTGATTGATATTTACAAAAATGAAAAATACAATCCCTGCCAACAAGAAGTTTATAATTATGGAAATAAATTATGTTGTTTAAGGTACTTTCACTCTTCTTTCTACAAGTGGGTTATAAGGCATTATATCTTTCTACATACTACATATGTGTATATGTACATATGCATAATACACACAAGTACATGTGTGCAAATAATACATGTGTACATTTGCATATATATTCACACATATATGCATACACATGTATGGATATAAACATGCATATGTATATGCATGCATACATATGTGCATTCATATACACATTCATGCATACATATATATATATATAAATATGGTCTAGGGGTAGAATAAGGAAGGAGTTTGGAATAAAAGGCATTCTCTTGGACTGTTCTCACAGGGCTAATAACACTGAGTTTGCTATATCCAACTTAGCTCCCTTCCACCAAAAACATATCACAAAAGACCACAAGAGATTTATTTTTCTTTTCCTAGAAGGAAAATTGAGGACTAATAGGAAATCAGAGCTTTTCCTCTCTTCTCCTCCCCTCTCCTTCCCTCCCCTCCCTTCTTCTTCCCTTTACTCTCCTCTCCTCTGTCATAAAGACTTCAGACTGTGGTAGAGCTAAAGTTGGTGATTGATATTCAACCCTCTCAAGGGCAACACTATCATTCCAGTCATCCTCATCCAAAACTGTTATCTGTCACTGTTATCCTTGAGTTCTCATTCCCACTCATCTCATACACGTAATCAATCACCAGATCTTGTTTCTGCGTACACAACGCCTCTCACAACTTTCTCTCCATCCACATAACCCCCATCCTAGTTCAGGCCTTAATCACAGTCCTACTTGCACTACTCTGAATTTCAAAAGCCTTCTATTTGCTTTTCCTGCCTCAAGTCTCAACCTGTTTCAATCCACCTACCACACAGTTGCCAAAGTGATTTCCCTAAAGCACTCAATAATTATTATTATCATTAATATACTCAATAATTGATCATTAATCTCCTCAATAACCTTCTGAAGATCCCTATTGTACTAAAAGTATATGTACACTCATCTTTTTGGCATTTAAATTCCATTACAATCTAGCTCAGCTTCCCTTTCTAGTCTTATAAATATTTACTTCTTTTCACAAACTCTATGGTCTAATCAAATAAGATGTTATTTTAAAGTTCTTCGTACGTTGCCTGGCAAATAGTAGGTGCTTAATGAATGCTTGTTCCCTCTCTCCCTAATTATTTTGAACAGGTTACTAATTCTTCATACAGCACTCTGTTTCCCATGACCATGCCTGGAAGTTACTCCCCATCACTTCTACCTCTAATATTCCTTCCAAATAATGTTGTATCTACTTTATATGTAATTATATCTACATATAGTCTCTCCAAATAGAATGCAAGTTCCTGGAAAATAGGAATTGTTTCACTCTTGTCTTACATCTCCAGTGTCTGGCATAGTGCTAGGCTTATAACAGTCATTTAATAAATGAATGTTAATTTATTAATATTTTTAAAAATGAAAAAAATACAGCCTGCCAACAAAGAGTTTATAATTGTAGAAATGAATTGTGTTATGATGAGGTAGAGGAATTCTCCTAACTGGAAGTTTCATTGTGTGCATATGCGTGTTTGTGTGTGCATATATGCTTGTATGTCATTGCTGTTCTATCTTGGGTATGGATAGTGGCACTGTGGATACTTAGAGTCAAAAAGCTCTGGGTTCAAATCCTATTTCTGACACTCAGTATGTGAACATGGGCAAGGCAATAGGCCCTTGGTTTGTAGTACCCGCATCTCATAGTTTCTCTGAGTTGAAATTTTAAAATCAAATTTGGAAATACTTGCAGAACATGTAAATAGTCAATTTGGGATAAAATAGCTCAAGTGAAACATCATAACCAGTGACTCCATTGCTGGAAGATCTGGTCAAAGGTTTGAATCATTTTTGCTCAGTGAACTAGAACAGTCATTAACTCCCTTTTGCTTCAGCTTCTTCATGTGCAACCTGGAAATGACAGCATGGGTGTAAATTGTTGTAACAAATAGCTATAGCACATGACCATTGTGGTTATACAAATAGAAAACGCTTTATGAATGCTTTTAAAACTATGGTCTATTGTTCACGTTGTCTTACTTGAACATATTCTTGGATTTTACCAAAATATAAAACATCTCTGAAAGTGGCATGTGGGATAAAAAAATTATTGCATTGTTCTGAATATATTTAACTTTCTGTGTATTTGTAGATCATTGAAAAGAATATTGTTCCTATGGATCAGGAGAGCGATGCTATAGAAAAGCACACTTGCCAATTGTATTACTCTATCAATACTGTTTGAACTTCTAAACTGAGAAATTAATTTCCCAAAAGAGCAGTAGAGAGAATGAAAATTCACAAAACCTTTCAATGTTTTCTCTTCATCTTGAAAATAGTTCTTTTTGGAGGGTAACTTTCACTGACTTCCTTCCCTAGCCCCCAAGTTATGTGCCTTCAGGGCTTCTGATTGTATACAGTGACAGAGTTGTTGAATTTTTAATATCTGTATGGATACTTCCAGGCTCCTAAGGGTTCCTATTTGTACTGTATGTTATTTAGATATGTGTATTCACTTAAACATGAGGTTAAATCTAAAGAGGTAGGTAAACACTGCTAGACAGTACACAAAAAATGGAAAACTGCTTTCCATAACACGATATTATTTATATTAGTATAGCTGTTCCATTAAGACACTGGATAAGATCCTAAGTTGTGATGCAGAATAGATGGTAAGCCATCCTTTAAGTTGGGAAGACCTGAGTTCAAGTCCTATTACTGATGCATTATAGTGATATGACCTTGTGCAAGAAAACTAACATTTCAGTGCTAGACAAGTGGCATCAAACACAAATAGAAATGAGGGTCTGTGGGCTGCATATTGACTTTGAAAACCACAAATTACCATTATCTATGTTTGGTTGCATTTTTATTTATTTTATTAAACATTTTCTAATTATATTTTAATCTGGTTTCCACCACACTTGGGAGTTTGGGGGCTCTCATGCAGCCTACAAGTCTGAGTTTGACAACTCAAATCTAGACAAGTCTTTAAGACAATAAAGACTTTAAGACCACCTAGTTGTAAGGAATTCCCTACGTTGATGAAATCATATGCCCTGCAAAAAATTGGAAATTGAGGGAATGTCCATCAATTGGGGAATGACTGAACAAGTTGTGGTATATGAATGTAATGGAATACTATTGTTCCATAAAAAATAATGAGCAGGTGAACTTCAGAAAAATTTGAAAAGACTTGCATGAACTGATGCTGAGTGAAGTGGGTAGAACCAGGAGAAAACTGAACACAGCAACAGCAACTTTTTATGATGATTAACTTTGACAGACTTAGCTCTTCTCAGAAATACAATGATCCAAGACAGTTCCAGAAATCTACTCATGGAAAATGCTAACCACATCCGTAGAAAGAACTATAAAGTCTAAATGCAGATTGAAGCATACTGTTTTTATTTTTTTCTTTCATATAGTTTTTCCCTTTTGTTCTGATTGTTCTTTTACAACATGACTAATGTGGAAATATTTTTATTATGATGGTACATGTATAACCTATATCAGACTGCTTATTCTCTTGGGGAGAGGAGACGGGAGAGAGGGAGGAAGAAAAGATTTGGAACTCAAAATTTTACAAAAATGAACTTTGAAAACTATCTTTACATGTAATTAGAAAAAATACTATTGAGAAGCTTAAAAATATTAAATTGAGAAATAATAAAATCAATTGACTTCTTTAAAAAAAAATCATATGCTCTGACCATAATCACAGGAAAGAAAGTAAAAAGAATAAAAGTCCTAAACTGAAAGGGAGATTGTTGGCATGGTGGATAGACTGCTGGAAGAGCTTACAAGGTAATCGGGATTTAAAACTCACTTCTCTATTGGTTATGTAACCATAGGCAGAACATTTAAACTCTCTGAGATTAGGTATCATTGTAGTAGTTACTTCACAAGTTTGTCCCAAGGCTCAAAAGAAACAGTTGATAGGATGTGCTTTGCAAACTTTAAAATAAAAATTAATATCAATTACTGTTGTAAGTTAGCAAATAACAAATATATTTAGCTTTCCTATTTATAAATACCAAAGTCACTTTTGATAGTTGTTATTTATTCATTGGGGTGCAGGGTGTGTTCAGGGAGGACCACTACTTTGGTGTGATGGCTGCTGAATCCTTTTTGGGGCTCTTTCCACCTTTGGTGTTCACCTGTTCCACCCAACTCTCACCTGTGGTTCCAAGAAGCTGCAGCATGTGCAGTGGCCATGCCCTGACAAACTACTTTGGCAGACCGGCCAAACCAGGTTGAGGGCAACCAAGGGGTCTCAAACCCATTGGTGAGTTAGGGGGCTGTCTACCCCAAGCATGTGAAGACTTCCTCTGGTGGAATGGGCAGATGAGAACAATTTGTTCCAACAGCCATAAAGGCAGCTGAGGCAGGCAATGTGGAACGCTTAAAGCTTGGTTAGACACTGAAGATGCCAAGGTCATCCACTGAAGCCTGAGCCATCACCAGCTATCTTGACTGTATTCTATCACTGGACTATGATGGCTCTGGAGGAGAGAGTGAAACTGACGACTTCATGCAACTCTGCCTCACTTAACTCCAATTTATGCATGAATCAAAAAGACAAAAAAAAAAGTTCTTAATGCCCAGTTGGTCTCATCATAAAATCAGAAGTGGTAGATTATGTACTGATCCCTTGTTACTCCATTGGTATCCTTCATGTTTTTGCTGTAATTCCTAGGCACTTTCTGTCTCTGAAATTCATGCAAATCCACCCCTCCCTTCCCTTTATGATTTTATGTAAGAAATCTATGCTCAAAGTCTACTACCACAAATTTTTGTTCTGATTGTGATATGCTCTTGCCTATTGCCCCTAAGTTTACTTCTCTAGATTCTTTTCAACTGTAGGTCTTCTACCCAGACTTTCCCTTTATTTCTCTTCATTATCTTTCTCTGATTTCCTTTCTCCATAGCACCCTTTCTTCATATAACTTTGGTTCAATTTGGCATCTTCTTGCATTTCTGACCCCCTACCCTCCTACACTCTATTCTGGCCAAGCATCTCTTTTGACTGAACTCTTTGTCTTCTTCGCCCACTCCCAACTCCATGCCTTGTTTTGCATTGCCCTTTATGCCTGGAACTGCCACCCACTAACATTCACAGACCTCCTTCCAAAACTCCTGCAAAACATTTCCCTTGAAGGTTGACAAATCCTACCATCTCTCTCTCTCTCTCTCTCTCTCTCTCTCTCTCTCTCTCTCTCTCTCTCTCTCTCTCTCTCTCTCTCTCTCTCTCTCTCTCTGTCTTTCTCTCTGTCTCTCTCTGTCTACACATCAGAAACTTTTGCTTCTTCATTTGTTTATGTACATCTTGCTCTTTGATGAAGGCTTCATTTTCTACATTCATTCACTCTTTCCAATAAACATGCGGAAGGACCATCTCTCTCTCTCTCTCTCTCTCTCTCTCTCTCTCTCTCTCTCTCTCTCTCTCTCTCTCTCTCTCTCTCTCTCTCTCTCTCTCATACAGATACACACACACACACACACACACACACACACACTCAATAAACTCCAGTGGCTCCCTATTACCTCTGGAATCAAATATAAAATCTCATGTTTGGCTTGTAAAGCCCTTCATAAGGTGATCCCTTCATATTTTTCAAGTATTCCTTCCCTTAGCCCTCAATTTCTCATCTAGTGACCCTGCCTCCCTGTTGTTTCCCAAATACAACACTGCATCTCTGGAATCCTGGCACTTTCACTGGTTGCCCCCTATGACTGCAATGCTATCTATCCTTATCTCTGTCTTCTGACTTCCCTGAATTCTTTCAAATATCAACTAAAATCTTATCTTGTAAGAAATCTTTAGCTGTCTTCCTTCTGCTAATATCTCCCCTCTGTCAATTATCTCCAATTTTTCCTGTCTGTATCTGGTTTTGATGTAGTTTTACGCGCACATTGTCTCTCCCATGAGATTGTGAACTCCTTGAGGGAAGACACTGCTTTTTCCGTTTCTCTCTATCCTTAGCATGTAACACAGTGCCAGACACATAGTAGGCACTTAACAATTGTTTCTTGACTTTCCTAGTATGGAGTCACTCAAGTTTTTATAGCACTGTCTTTTTAATAATTATTATGATAATTATTATAATATTATAAACATATTATTATATTGCAAACATTATTATTATAATATTACAAACATAAACACTGAACAATTTTATTTAAAATAATTGCTAGCATTTATGTAGTATTTTAAGGTTTGTAAAGCACTTTACAAATGTTATATCAAAGAACTTTAGTGTAATATTACAAAACTCTTTGAAGTACGGAATGCCAGTGTTATCTTTTTTTATGTAATGAAGATATACCTCAGAGAGGTTCTATGATTTGCCTTAAGATTTCTGAGACGTGGTAAAGCGGGGAATTAAACCCAGGGCTTGTGATTATAGATGCAGGGCTCTCTTTATATATAGCATCATCTTGAAATTTACATACTTCAATATTTCGGTGGATAGATGATCTCATTGATGCAGCTCATTCCTCCAACAGCAGGGACCACAACTCATCCATGCCTATGTAATTCTTGTTCATGTTTCTCCAGAAATACTCTCCAGAGGACTCATTCAATGTTTGGAAGCCGTGCCTCCAGGGTTTTTTGTTTTTGTTTTTTTTTTACATTTTATGTTTGCTTATCTTTACTACAATATATCCAATAAACACCATTTCCACTGAATTTATCATAGCGGATTTGCATACTTTCATGAGGTGAAATACATATTATAGAATGCCCCATTCAATGAAAACATGTATTTCTAGCCAAAATATTAACAAACACAAACATAGGGTTATCTGATGTTTTAGGATCTCTGTAACTAGTTTTTTCTTCTTTATTCAAAATGTGGAATAAAATATCTGGTATTTCTTAAGAAAAAAATACCAGATATTTTATTCCACATTTTGAATCAATGAAAAAACATTTATTAAGAGCTTTTTATAGGATAATCATTATATTAAGCCCTGGATATACAAGAACATTTTTCATATGAATGAAATTTAATGAAAATACACAAGATTATTCCTTCTAGAGAGTAACTTCTACTGAAAATTTTGGAAATGAAGAATGAGCATAGACATATGAATACTGGAAATAAAACCACATACAGTTTACCAATATTGAAGTCAATCTCTCTCTCTCTCTCTCTCTCTCTCTCTCTCTCTCTCTCTCTCTCTCTCTCTCTCACACACACACACACATACACACACACACAGACATATGCACAAACAGGGAACTTAGGGGATTTTCATATCCTTTTTTTTCCTCTTGGTTTCATAAATGTATCATATTTTAAAGTGAATTAAGTATATGACATGAAGACTTGTTTGTTCTTATAGTGGAATATGGCCTTAAGCGTGAGTTGCCAAATCTCTCAGTATTATGACAGCTTCCAATTTTAGAATGGATCGATGCTTACTGAATAGTACAGCAGTCTGCCCCAGGGCCGAGGAAGTGTCATTATTCTTGAGCTGTGATTATATCAAATAGGAATACCCGATCTCCTCCATGCAGTTTCCTCTAGTCTACATAGAAAGTCCCCTTCTCTCAACTCCTGTCACACTTTATCATCTACCCTCCTCATCTTCATATTTAATCATTTACTGCTGTTTTTCCTCCTTATCTAGATTACAATCTGACTTTTCATTTCTTCTGAATGCCTTTCAGAACCTAGCATAATGCAATACTATAGTAAGAGTTCAGCAAATATTTAATAAATGAAAATAAAAAATGAATAAATGAATACTGCTACTTTTACAAATAGTTCCAAGTCATTAAGTTGTGTTTAGACATAGTTTCTATATTACTACCATCACCCTAATGAGGAAACCTAAATTTACATTTATCAGAATTTTGGATGGTATTTTTAAAAATCTTTTTTCCTGTATATTGAATAATAATTTTTTGCTTTTGCATATTGTTTTACAGCATGCAAAGATGCTTTCACATACATGATAGTTTTAACTCCCACAACAACCTTAATAATATATATTATATATACATATACATGTATATTTATGGGGGGAGGGTGTTATTATCTTCATTTTACAGATAAGGAAATTGAGGCTCATAGATTAACTGATTTTTCCAAGGTCACCATACAAATAATTAAGTTGGTAAAGCACTGGTTTTGGAGACAAAAACCAGTTTAATCAAACTGCTCTGTGAGTAATTTTGTGAACATGGGCTAGGTAGCACAGTGGATAGTCTGCTGAACCTGGAGTCAGGAAGTCCTGAATTCAAATATGACCTGAGACATTTACAAGCTGTGTAACCCTGAACAAGTCACTTAACCTCTGCTTGTCTCTGTTTACTTATCTGTATCTATCTCCCAGAGTTATTTTAAGGATAAAATGAGGAAACTATTTGTAAAGTACCTTGCTAACCTTAAAATGTTACATAAATGCAAACTTTGATGTTGACAATATTTTCTTAATTAAGATTGCCCCCCATCTGTCAAATAAGAAAGATGGATTAGATTATTGCTAATCTGATCACTATTACTGATCACTTCTAAAATGTTAATATTGAAGGCTGTAATCCAGATCTTTCTCATCCAAAGTCTGGTACTTTTCCATTTTGAGTAAACATGGATTAGTATTTTCTGTTCTAAGCTTTAGCAAAAATTGAAAATCAGTTTTTAAAAGAATGAATGTAGGTACAAATGGAAGAACATGGCCTCTGAGGTCTCTTTTCACTCCCAAAATTTGTGATTTGGTATTGTGCATGCTTCTAGAAGTAAACAAAGAATGTCATGTTATCTTGGTTCTTTCAAGGGATGTTTCCTAAATGGAAGGCCTGCTCTGTTGCCTAAAACTTTTCCTCATATTTCCAGATAAAGCTGGCCTTTTCTTTTCTAGTCAATAGCTGAAATGATTCTTAGTTAGAGATACCATTTTTCTACTATGCATTGTTATGTGTGGTGTGGTGTGGTGTGGGTGGGCAGGTGCCCTTCCCAAATAAGATACTTTTGCTTTCATCTAGGTATCCTTGGAGAGGAATTTAGATGTAAGGCAGCTTTTCCCCTGCTCTCTATGCTTCTCTGGTCGTTACTAAGCATAGTCTTGTGGAAATGAAGGTAAAGGCTTCCGATAGAGCACTCAAGTAGAATTTTAACAAAATGAAGCAGAATTAATGTCTCATCTGCTGGTGCTGCATTTATGTAGATTTAAAGAAACAATTTATACTTTAGGCACTAGATCTCTGTCCATAGACAGAAAGCATCCTTACTGGTGGCTGTGATCATCACAGCTGAGAAAAGTCTGGTTTTTTGTCTTTTTTTTCTTCTTCTCTGGCAAAGAATAGGTGCTTAATAAGTATTTTTTAACTACTGACTGCTTTCAGAAACATCCTCTGGTTGCTCCTGAAGTCTACGGAGAAGATACAAGTACTAAGCATGTTTCAGTTTAGAAATGATCTTGTCAGTTCTTTGCAGATCTGAGTTGATTCTTACTATATGAGACTTCCCTGAAAAAAAATGAAAATGATAAAATGAGATAGTTTCTCTTGAATCCATATTTGCCCAGAATTATAGCATGGGCTAAGAACCAGTGCTTGTTATGGCTAAAAGGCTTATCTTGCAGTCAATAAAAATAATAATACTCGACATTTATAGGGAACTTTAAGGTTTGCAAAATTTTTAAATCTTATTTAATTTTAGCTTCAGAAAAATCCTATGAAGTAGGTAATAATAATGATGATGATAGCTGACTTTTAATATAGTAACTTAAGGTATGCAAAGAGTTGTACCTTTATCATCTCATTTGATTCTCTGATGCTATGTAGTATTAATATTTGCATTTTACAGATAAGGAAACAGATGACAAAAGAAACCAAGCGGCCTGACACTCTTGACAATATTTTATATGTGTATATATATATATATATATATATATATATATACATATATATATATATATATATACACATATATATATACACACACACACACATATATATATACATATAGCTTGTATTTGTACTTCTTCATTTGTATTCATATTTATTTATTTATATCTCTTTAAGGTTTGCAAATTTTATTACAAATATTATCTCATTTTTTCCTCACAACTTGGGGAGGTGGGCACTATCATCCCCATTTGACAGATAAGGAAAGTAAGGCAGGCAAAGGTGAAATGACTTATTCAAGGGCATATAGCTAGTAAATATCTGAAGCAGGATTTTAATTCGTGCCTTTCTGACTCCCAGTCCAGCTCTCTAGAACCTTTCTCACTGGATTTTTGTGAGCATCAAATGAGATAACATACGTTAAGGGTTTTGTAAATTCCAAAGTGCCACGTAAATTCTCATTAATATGTATTGATTCAGATTTTGTCTCTGAAATATATCTGTGTGACCATGGGAAAGTCACCTAATTTGTCAGTGAACCAGTCAATGTGTTTTTTGTCGGTCTTTTAATTAAAGACTGGACCTCCGGATCTCTCCCAGATTGCAAGTGCAGAGGGTGACTCAGTGGCCTGATCCCACTTTCCTGATTAGCAAGAGAGCTTTGAGCTACTCCATTTCAAGAGACAATATTTGTAAAGCACTTAACACAATGCCTGGAACCTAATAGGGGTTAAATAAATGCTTTTTCTCTTCCCTTCCTTTCCCTCCTTCCACCCTCCAACCTGGACTGGCTACCTCCTTTTAAAGCAATCTGGTGACTCTGCTCCCAGGGGCTCACCACATTAATACCAGTCTTAGTGCAGACACCTGATTGGCATAGTCTGTGGCAGCTCAGAACTCCCAATCCCAAGACAGCCACCTCATTCGGCCTCCTCAGCCCCAGGGATTATAGGTATTTGCTGCCATGAGTCATGATGCTAAACAGTAGTGGAGTGACTAATGTGAAAATATGTTTAATATGAATGTATAAGTAGAGTCCATATCAGATTGCACACTGTCTTGGGTTGGGGGGAAAAGAGGAAGGGGAAGAAGATTTAAAACTCAAAATCTTATGGAAGTGCATGCTGAAAGACAAAAATAAATTAAAAAATTAGTGCATTTTTGGGTCTTAACATAAAATCACACTAAGACTTTTAGGGCACTGTACTTCTAGAAGACATGAAGGCAAAAATAACATGTTTAGCTCACTGCCATTGTGAATATTTCCAAAGAATGTCTGAGTTGTTTAGTATTCCAAATTATTAATATTTGCAAAACCTGGTTTTTGGGCTCTTTTCCTTCCAAAGTCCCTCCCATGAACAGTTAACAAGGTAGGCCATTGATCTCACCCATGGCTGTTGCACAACAGCTAAAAGCAGTAGATGCAGTAGAAAGAAAGCTGCATAAGAATTGGTATGATATGAGTTTGATTGAGTCCTGGCTCTGCTATGTAATTTCTTCACATAATCATTTATTTAGCCCCTCTGAACCTCAGCTTGCTCATCCATACAAGGATGATACCATTCATACTCTTTACTTGCCATAGTAGTTGTGAGGGCCAGGCTTATGAAAATGCTTTTTTAAATGCTCAGGTGCAACATAAATGAAAGCTCACTTTTCTGAAGGGAGAAAATTCCAGTCAGTTTCACAGTTTATTCATTTGCCAGGCTACTATAGTCTCTTTATGGTACCCTTGTTTTATTGGAGACTAAATGAAATATCTGAAATTAAGGATTTCTCATTTACAAAGGTATTCCTTTGGCAGGCAACTGACCCAGAAACCATATTGGGGAAAAGAAAAAAAATACTGGATAAAGCCAAATTGAATCCCAATTAAAGGCAAATTTTGTAATTAGGTAGTCTAGTGTGATAAAGCTCATTCCCATTCTGTATTCATGACCTGGGAGCATTTCTATATTCCATTCAAAACGATAATGATTGTTTTGATCTATATGTTGCATGTTGTCTCATCTCCTCAGCCATAAAAGATGGTCTGAAGCTAGCTAGTACACAGTCCGCACAGCCTGGGACAAGGAAATAGCTCTACTTGGGCACATTTGTTGTTGATCTGAAAATAACTTCTATGCTACTGATATTACCCTTCTGAAGGGCAGTAAAAATAAGAACAGAGCTATGAATATTTTTATCCTATACATTCAAGTCCTGAAAAGGTCAGGCTATGCAGGTAGGGTTCCTAACAGCTAGTGTCTGGATGACATGGCCTTGCTTCATGGTGAATCCAAGTATCTGAGACCCATGGGTCATCATGATACCACTTTCCAGTGGATCCACACCCCCAGGGTAGAACATAACCAAACTGTCTTTTTAAAGGTTTTCTAATTTTAACAGGCCTTAGGACAGTGAATTAAAGCAGACTTTCTTAGGCTAGCCAACATCTCTGAGGTTTTGATGGATGCAATCCAGCCTCATGGGGTGGGAAAACACTCAGCCAATCACTTCAGCATTTACTCCTTGGCACTCATATCAATGTGGCACTATCAGAGGGTCTCTACTGAGAGGCTTCAACAATTCAAAACACCTAGCAACAAAATCTAAGAATGTCCAGTTTTCTGTGGCTGGCGGTTTTCCCCTGCACAGTGAATGAACAATTACTTCCATTCTGTACCACTGCAATTTTGGCATCAAGTGGATGAAACGGGACTGGAAATCAGGATATCTGTGTCACTAGCACTATAAATTTGAGAAAAAAAACAATTATTATTTCCTCAACTTCTTAGCCTATTGAACTCCTAGTGTGGAAACTACCTCCTCTAGTTTTTGCCTTAGTAGACAAGTCCTAGGAAGTTGCCTGAGGTTCCTGTAGATGACTAAATGTGCAAGATGGAATTTTAACCCATTTTCCTGACTCTAAGCCCAGAACTCTATCCAGTACTCTAGTCTGTGTCTACTTTGTCAGTTTATCTATATATTAAATAGGAAAAAATATACAATTTTCCCTTTTATGACTATGGAAACTCAATAATGATTTTTTAAAATACTATGAGGAGTTATGTTAAAAAACCTTGGTTTTCTTTTTCTCCTTTACTGTATAATATACAACTAATTTATACTCTATCAGCATTATTTTTATACCCAATGAGATTCATCGTATGCTCATGGATGAAATGTTAAGTTTTTCATTTTCATTTGGATTTTATCACTTAGATGTGATTGAAAACAATAAGCTAACTAGGAGAAACATTTCAAATGTGAAACAAAGAATTTACATGTAAAGTAGTTAACTGGAAAGACATCTATTAGCTACAAACATTTAATTGTTTAGAGCAAGGATATTGAGAAGGTAGAAAATTTCATTTTTTTTCTTTTTTAAAAAAATTAGTTTATTTCTTTTTAGTTTTCAACATTCATTTCCACAAGATATTGAGTTCCAAATTTTCTCCCCATCCCTCCCCTCCCCCCGCCCCAAGACACTGTGCATTCTGATTACTTCTTCCCCCAATCTGCCCTCCTTTCTATCACATCTCTCCCTTGATTTATCCCCATCTCCTTTATTTTCTTGTAGGGAAAGATAGATTTCTATACTCCATTACCTGTATTTCTTATTTCCCAGTTGCATGCAAAAACAATTCTCAATATTTGTTCCTAAAACTTTGAGTTCCAACTTCTTTCCCTTCCTCCCTCCCCACACATCCCCACTGAGAAGGCAAGTAATTCAGTATAGGTTATACATGTGTAGTTATACAAAAGACTTCCATAAAAGTCATGTTGTGAAAGACTCAGTATTATTTCCCTCCATCCTATCCTCCCCTCTATTAATTCTGTTCTCTCTTTTGACCTTGTCCCTCCCCAAAAGTGTTTACTTCCAATTACTCCCTTCTC
This sequence comes from Notamacropus eugenii, assembly GCF_028372415.1. Lineage (NCBI taxonomy): Eukaryota > Metazoa > Chordata > Mammalia > Diprotodontia > Macropodidae > Notamacropus > Notamacropus eugenii. Next base: position 400,708,563 of record NC_092873.1, read on the forward strand.
CCTCCCTTCTATCATCCCCCTCACATCCTACTTATCCCTTTCTCCCTTACTTTCCTGTAGTGTAAGATAGATTTTTATACCAAAATTGAGTGTACATGCTATTCCCTTCTTAAGCCAAATGTGATGAGAGTAAGCTTCACTTTTTCCTCTCACCTCCCCACTTTTCCCCTCCATTGAAAAAGCTTTTTCTTGCTTCTTTTATGAGAGATAATTTGCCCCATTCCATTTCTCCCTTTCTCCTCCCAATATATTCCTCTTTCATCCCTTAATTTACTTTTTTAGATATCATCCCATCTTATTCAACTCACCTTGTGCCCTCTGTCTATATGTATATAATCCCCCCAACTACCCAAATACTGAGAAAAATCTCAAAGGCTGCAAATACTATCTTTCCATGTAGGAATGTAAACAGTTCAACTTTGGTAAGTCTCTTCTGATTTCTCTTTCCTGTTTACCTTTTTGATTCTCTTGATACTTGTGTTTGAAAGTCAAATTTCCTATTCAGCTCTGGTCTTTTCATCAAGAATGATTGAAAGTCCTCTATTTCATTGAATGACTATTTTTTTCCCCTGAAGTATTATATTCAGTTTTGCTGGGTAGATGATTCTTGGTTTTAATCCTAGCTCCTTCAACTTCTAGAATATCATATTCCAAGTCCTTCAGTCCCTTAATGTAGAAACTGGCAGATCTTGTGTTATCCTGATTGTATTTCTACAATACTCCAATTTTTTCTTTTTGGCTGCTTGCAATATTTTCTTCTTTACCTGGAAACCCTGGAATTTGGCTACAATATTTCTTTTAGAATCTCTGTCAGGAGGTGATTGGTGAATTCTTTCAATATTTATTTTACCCTCTGGTTCTAGAATATCAGGGAAGTTTTCCTTGATAATTTCATGAAAGATGATGTCTAGGCTTGTTTCTTGATCATGGATTTCAGGTAGTCCCCATTGTCTACTGGATTTAAATTGTCTCTTCTGGATCTATTTTCCAGGTCAGTTGTTTTTCCAATGAGACATTTCACATTTCTGCTATTTTTTCATTCTTTTGGATTTTTTGTATAATTTCTTTATTTTTCGTAAAGTCATTAGCATCCATCGACTCCATTCTAATCTTTAAGGAATTATCTTCTTCAGTGAGCTTTTGAATCTCCTTTCTATCTGGCCAATTCTGCTTTTTAGGGCTTTCTTCTCATTGGCGTTTTGGATCTCTTTTGCCATTTGTGTTAGTCTATTTTTTACAGTGTTATTTTCTTCAGCATTTTTTTGGGTCTCCTTTAGCAAGCAGTTGACTCATTTTTCTTGATTTTCTTTCATCACTTTCATTTCTCTTCCCAATTTTTGCTCTACTTCTCTTACTTAATTTTCAAAATCCTTTTTGAGCTCTTCCATTGCCTAAGACCAATGCACATTTTTCTTGGAGGCTTTGGATGGAGGAGCGTTGACTTTGTTTTCTTCTGTTTGCATGCTTTAGTCTTCCTTGTCATCAAAGTAAGATTCTATAGTCTGATTCTTTTTCCAGTTTTTGCTCATTTCCCCATCCATTTACTTGACTTTTGAGCTCTTTGTCAAGGTAGTTCGCTGCTTCCAGTGGGGGTGGGGGGTGTGCTGTCAGCCCCTCGATCCCCCCACAGTCTGTGGGCCTGGAGCTCCAGAAACAGTGGCTGCAGCTGCTCCTGCTGCTGTTGTGACTGTGGAGGGTTCCTCTGCCCCCTCCCCCAGCCACCCAGGGGCTGAGGCCAGACCACTCCACTGTCCTGTACTGGTCCCACAGGCTTTTTCTACTGACCTTCCAATTTATTCTCAGCATTTTGGGGTCATGAAGTCTGTAAACCACCACAGGAGCGAGAGATTCAGTCTCCTCAAGGCCTGCTTAGGTCTCCTCTGTGCACTTGCAGCCCACACTGCACTGTGCCCTGCCCCTGGTGTGGTGTGATAGACACTTCCTCGTGATCTTTCAGGCTGTCTTGGGATGGAGATTTTCTTCACTCTGTCATTTTGTGGGTTCTGCAGCTCCAGAATTTGTTTAGAGCCATTTTTTACAGGTATTTGACTGGGCTTGGTGGGAATGCTCTAGAAAGACCGTGCTGTTACTGTGCCAGGTAGAAAATTTCAAAGGCAAATGAGATTTCTCTTTAAACAACTTGTTCTTCAGCTATAACTAGATATAACACTCAAAGTGGCCTTTAAAAGATATTCAATATTTACACTAAATAATTTTTCAGCCTCTTATACTGACATTCAGTGGCAAATGGAAACATGGAAAAAAGTGAACTTTTCAGTGCCAAGGAAGCCAATGGAAACTCAGGTACTAGAGTTCTGTATCACCAGCTTCCAATTCAAGTTGATAAACCATATGGACCCTTCTGCCTAATACATATTATTTGCTTTCATATTTGAGAAGCTTCATTCTTTTGTCCCTCATGATTTCATCAATAAATCACTACTCTTTTGGGGTATCACCATTCTGAATTCTTTCAGGATCCTTTGAGTTTTGAACAATTGCCAGTTTGAAATCCCAGAGATACCTGTGAATCTCAGGGTTGAAAGTTTCTTTATAAAATTTCTAATCTAATAATTGGAGAATCCCAGGCATATGAGACTTATCTTAGCAGGTGAAATCAGCATTCATAGGGCCTTACTCTTTTCTTGTCTTTTCTCCCTTTTCAGTGATTCTAGAACTCCCACAACCTGGCCCTTCTTTAATACATTATTTGTCTTAAAAAAAAAAAAAATCCCTAAAAAGCTCCAGAATGTATGGTGGGCAAGCACTCAAAAAAGCTGAATGAATTAGTGTTTATTTGTTTAGTAAAATCTCATCATACTTGTATAGCAGAGAAATACATGTCTAGAAAATATTCTTTTCCTATTAGAGTCATCTAGAATCTTTTCTTCTGGTATTGAGGTACTAAAGAGATCTTATGATAGACATGACAAAGGAAGGGAAAAGCATAGATTTAGAACTGGAAGGGATTGCAGAGGCCATACAGTTTAAGGCCCTCATTTTGTAAATGAAGAACTAGCACCCCAGAGGTGAAGAGACTTGTGAAAGGCCACACATATAAGTAGCAGAGCCAGAATTCAAACCATTTGACTACAAATTCAGCAATCTTTTAACTGAACCACACTGATTTATGGCCATTCCTTTCTCTCTTCCTTCCTTTAACCTTTGGAAGAACAAAGATTTTCAAAATACAGCCCAAGAGAGGCGATTAATCCAATCCTCAAAATGCAGCATAAGTTACTTTTCAATGCAACTCTGGTCTCAAACAGCCCAACGGATTAATAGGAAACAGCTGAGTTGGCCTAAAATCAGAGAGGAGGGCTGACTATCTTCCTGACTCATTTCCTTTTCCCCAGTGATTTCTTTGAAGACCACCTGAGCAGTCAAAATAGCAAACCTCTCTTCTTCCTTCTCCAAAGCAAAGACTGCCCTGAAATAAGCTGGTCGCTGCTTGAAGCTGTGAGAAGCACCTTCTCATTGGAGGTGTGAGAAGATAATCACAACAACTATTTGTTTGAAGACTGAAAAGAATTATAAGATAACTAACTGTGAGTTTTAGACTTTTTTGATGAATTTTGAATATAGTTTAAAGTTATTCTTGTTTGTAGGAAAGGGTAAATGATGAAGGATGATATTATTTTGAATGAGAAAGCAAGCCATGACTTCTAAGCTGGAATATTTGCTGTTGTCATTTTTCTTATTTTCCCCTTTCAATCATTAAGTACATTTGAATTTAAATGCTAACCAAAAGCAGTTGAAACTAAGGTTTTAATGAAAAAATTATTTTTTAAATTAAAGTTATAGGAAGCCATTGGTGCCACAAATGAATACTGAAACATAACCCTAAAATATTCAGGAATAGATTAAGCCATTTTAAAAATTAAAATACATCTTAACATTCCTGCAAACTTGGCCCAGTGCGCTGGCATTACGGACTCTGTCAGTCTGGTCAACTTTGTGGTGGTAGAGTTTGTGTTTTGGGAAGAAGGCTTTTTTCCCTTAATACAGAGAACTTTTGTGAACATTATTAGTTATGTCCCCTTCCACTCCTCTATTTTATTCCAAATACTTCTTTTGCAACTCCTTTGCTTCCTATTTTGCAGATTTTCTGATCCAGATTTGGCCAACCTGAACAAGATAAGAGCCAGAACTCACCAAAGTCATTCTAACACGGTGTTTAGGTGAACACCACTTGGCTCCAGGCATCTGAACTGGTGACAGATCTCTGTCCTTTCCTGTTCTTTGGATTTGCTCTAGGCTCATTGTTTGGGGGTTGCCAATTTTTCACTCAGGTGATTAGGCCAATAGGCAGAGAAGACTTGGGGCCCTTTTATATAGCCATAAATTCTGGCTTAGCAGCCAAATAAAAGATTTCTCATCAGCATATAGTACAAATCCTGAACAATCATGGTGAACAGGAAGCACAGGATATCTGTACCAACACTGATTTAGGGAAAGGGTCCCTCCATCATGCCTGGACAAAAGCAGGACTGCCCCAAGCTTCCAAATGCCTGGATGAATATATCATAAGATGGTGTCACATGAACAAAAGATCACCACAATCTATGTTTTTAGAATGTTGACATTAAGTTTTTTTTTTTCTCTATTACTAGTTGGTTAGAGGGTCTCTGTAAAATTTTTAGGATCTGTCTTTGAATTTAAGTCATGTAAGGTCAGCTGTAATGGACCAAGGTCCTTTGAATACTTGAAATAACTGGTCCATCATCCCTCACTTGTTTTTTGTTTGTTTGGTTTTTGTGAGGCAGTTGGGGTTAAGTGAACTTTCCTAGGGTTGCACAGCTAGAAGGTGTCAAGTGTCTGAATCTGGATTTGAACTCAGGTCCTCCTGACTTTAGGGCTGGTGTTCTATCCACTGTGCCACCTAGCTACCCTCCTTTGCCCCTCATTTTGAGGAAAATGACACTCAGACTTCACTTAAAATCTTTCTAGATATTTTCAAAGGGCATTCTACTGCTTTTAATCAAATGATCACAGCAATTTATAAGTAATTTAATCCTTTCATTTTTTGCTTTAAGGGAGTAGAGCTGAATGCAGTTCTATAACCAAGGGCTAGACATGGCTACTATAATGTATCACTGACTGAATCTTAAGGATGCATCTTCCTAACATACAAAAGAAAATCAAGGCACTTCATTTGTCAAACATGTAGTATAGTATGGTGACATTAATAAATTAATGAATTCATGAATAATTGGATTATTTAAAAAGAAAAGCAAAATTTATTCTCAAAGAAGTAAAAGCTTATTAACTTTAATGAAGAACATCCTCTACTGGAAAATTGAAATAAATATTTTCTTTACTCCACATTTTTTTCCAAAATGTCTTTGCTGAGACATTTCTATATACAAGAGAAAAATTCAAAGAAAGTACTATGGGGAGATCTTTTCAATTATCCTTGAAAAAGTATTTGTTTTTTTAGGAATGTAAAGTGGGATCAGGAAAGTGATTTGTTGCTCCCTTTTAAATGGTATATGCAAAATCAATATAAATTTGGAATCTATATCTTGCTCAGAGGCCATGCTTTCCTTTTGTTTCCTATTTTACAAAGTTTTTAAAATTATTTTATGTAAAATATAGGAGGATAGCAAATAAAAGAAGATGTCAGCATAGAATCATAATTTAGAACAAGAAGGAACAATATAGTTCATCTAGTCTAATTCTGTTTTACAGATGAGGAAACTGAGGCCTGTAATGGCTAAGTGACTTGCCCAAGATCACTCAGTTAGTAAGTGGCTAAGAATATTCAAAATCTAGTGCCTCTGATTCCACATCTAGCAGTCTTCCTTTTAAAAAAATCATTTATGGCTTAGATTCAATCCAGCTCAGACTCTGTCTAGCTGAGATTCTATCTGGCTTGCTTGTTAATACAAGTGTCACAAATGCTTAGGCTCCCTAAGAGTCAACCCAATTTGGCAAATCTTTAATAAAGTTTATCTTTCTTTGACTTTAAGAAGGCTTGAGTTGAATTCATTCTAGCAGGACCCAGCGTGACAGTATTCAGGGTCCCCAGCACCCCTAAACCTCATCATTTATGGTTCCCTGACCGGGAATAGCTGCTAATCTCAAGTTCTTCTGCTAAGACTGGAAGGTATGTAAACCTCCCTCTCTCCCTGTCCCCCTTCTTGCTCTCCAAGCACCTTGGAAGCAGATTTTCAGACCTGGTTTCAGGGCCCAGTATTGGGCAAATTCTCTGAATTAGAGAGCAAGAGAATTAGAGAATGCTCTTAGGTTGTCAGTCCACTGGCTGTGTTTGGGGCAGTGGACCTGGGCATACCCTCCAAAGCAAGTGTACATAATTCTCTGAATTTCCAGGGTGGTAGGAAATTAGGGAAATGTCAGTTAAGTGGGTGCCCAACTCTCTGGATTTCCTGGGTGCTAGGGAATCAGGGAAAATTCAGTTACTTTTTTGTCCTCTTGTTTTTGTTTTTGTTTTTTTTTTCTGAAGGCTCACTCCCACATCCTCCTTTATGGAGAGAGGGACTTCTAGTCCTGTGCCAAGTAATGGGTCAATTCTCCTCAATTCCAAAGAATTCATCTTTGGGTTGTCTCTTACAAAACTGGAAAACATTTAGCTTCTCTAAAGAACTTAAAAAGGAAAAGTTGGTGTTCTTTTGCGACACACTTTGGTCTCAGTATCACCTGAAGGACAATGAAGTGTGGCCCATATTTGGGACCTTACAAAGTAATACTCTTTTACAGTTAGAATTATATTGTCTCCAAAAGGAAAAATGAATAGAAATTCCCTACATGAGGGCCTCTATCAAGCTCTCTCAGGACCCCATTCTCAGAAAAGATTGTAAGATGCTTGTAGCCAAGCCGCCCCACAAAAGGACAATGGGGGTGAATTGGACATTAGGGTCTCGGCCTCACCTCCTCCCCTATCTCCATTCCCAACCCCTGCTCAGTTCCCAGCCATGGGACTTGCTGAGGTGCCTCCCTCTGAAGCCCCTCTCACTGGGGCAACATTCACTCAGGCCTCAGGCCCCACCCCTACAGCAGTCTCTGGGGTATCTCCCCTTCTAACCCCTTTGCCTCCTCAGGTGCCAGCTGATCTTTCTCCTTGCCAGTCAGATGCCCTGGCCTTGTAGTCCAAACCAGTTGAGTCAGCACTCCCCAGTCCATCCCTCATGAAAACTGGTACTTCTTATCTCTCTAACCAAGCCCCTGCCCCCACAGCACTTTCAAGGTTTTTTCCCTTGAGGGAAGTGCATGCTCTGTATCTCATTCAGGTTAAAGAGAAACTAGGGAGATACTCAGAAGACCCCACTACTGAGGATTTTATGGACATATCCCTACAATTTGAACTTTCTTGGAAAGATCTGCATATTCTTTTCTCTACCTGTTGCACCATTGAGGAGAAGGGGAGAATTTGGGAACATACCCAAAAGTTTGGGGATTGTATGGCTAGCAATGATCCCATAAAATACCCCCCAGGAACAGCTGCTGTTCCCACTAGTGACCTAGGATGGAATTATCAGAACAGTGAGGATAGAGGAAAGAGAGACCTTATAGTAATTTGCCTGTTAGAAGGCCAAAAAACTGCATTTCAAAAACAAATAAATTTTTTAAAAATTAGGGAAATTACTTAGGGAGAAGAGGAAAACCCTGTCCTTTTTCAAGACCATTTAGAAGAAGCTATTAAAAAGCATATAAATTTAGATCCTGAGTCCATAAAAGGGGTAGAAATCCTTATCACATATTTTAATATCTGCCCCAGATATTAGAAGGAAACTGCAGAAATTGCCAAACACCTCAGGCCCAATTACTGGAGATAGTCTTTGGAATCTTTAACAATAGAGACCTCTTTGAAGCAGAGGAAAGAATATGAAGGAGAAGGGCCAGGGACAAGGAGCATGCTCAATTCTTGGCCTCTGCCTTGGCCAGGAAAAAGACCCAGGGAGCACCCCTCCAAGGCACCCCCTTGGAGGAAGGCTGACTACTTGGGCAGTGGGGAAACCTGCTTTTGATGCCACAAGGAGGGTCATTGATCCAAGGAGTGCCCCTCCAGGATGCCCCCCCACAGGCAGCCCCAGGAACCAACGTGCCCATATGACCAGGAGGGATGCTGGAGGAAAGATTGTCCCTCAGGTTGGAAAAGTGGTGGAGCCACCCCCCAGTACCCTGTCCTCCAGTCTTCTCAAGACTTGGAAAGACAGGAAAGCCTGGGTGCTGGCAGTGCTCCTACTTTCTCCATCTCTTGCCAAGCCCTGGGCAAAAACAGAGGCTGAAGGTAAGGTTACTCACTTTAACATGGCTAAGTTCTCTGCTTTAACCAGTTACTCTGGCCCTACCTGCCCCTTGACTCCTTGGGTCATAGGCATTGAAGGGGAAACTAAGGAATGTGTCTAGTCACACCTTCTCCCCAGCCTACTTAAGGATCTGTTGTTTAAACAACACTCCTTCCTCATGTCCTCCTCTTGCCCTATGCCCTTGTTGGAAAGGGACCTGATGGTGAAATTGGGGAGCCAGTTTTCTCTAGTTAATCCTCCCATCTCCTTTTTCCCTCTCTTCACTAAATCTCCCCATGTTCACTTGAGAGTGTGGGAGACAGTCAAGCCAATTGTTTGGGATCTGGGAATTCCAGGGCAAGCTACTTCTGCCACCCCAACCATTGTTAGCCTCCCAGACCCTAAAGTGCTCCCCCATCTTAGCCAGTATCTGATTAAGCCTGAGATCTGGAAAGTACTACAACCTTTAATTGAAAAATTCCTTCAGTATAGAATCCTTGTCTCTTGTTCATCTCCATGTAACACTGCAATCCCTCCTGGAAAAAAAGCCTAGAGGAGAATACTCACAATTTATTTTTGCTTTTGAATGTTCTTTTCCTGGGGAATCAAGTCCATATCAGTTAACATGGACAGTCTTGCCCCAAAGCTTTGGAGATAACCCTCATTTATTTAGCCAGGCTTTGGGAAGGGATTTAAGGCACCTGAAACTAGCAGATAGTAGCTTAATTCAGTATGCGCATGATATTCTTATTTGTAGCCCCACCCAGGCAGGTTCTTTGGCTGCTGCCACAGAAGCCCTTAATTTCTTAGGTATTCGAGGCTATAGGGTCTCTTGGAACAAAGTCCAGATAGCATGCTAGTTCATAAGGTATGTGGGCCCTGAACTCGTGTCCTCCTCTCTCTCCTTAACCTCTGAGAGAAGGACAATCCTGTCTACTCCTGTTTCAGCCACTAAGAAACAAGTTCCAGTGCTTTTAGGCATGGCTGGATTTTTCTCTGGATCCCTAATTTTGGTGTTATTGCTAAACCTCTTTATGACCCTACTCAGGGCACTGACTCAGACCAGGCTAAAGCTTTTGAGACTTTGAAAACTAATCTGACCACCACCTCATCACTAGACCAACCCAATCTGGGAAAACCTTTCACTTTGTATGTTGATGAAAGGAGATGTCAGGCTTTGGGAGTCTTAACCCATTCCTTAGGACCTGACCCCGGGCCAGCTGATGTTTTTATTTACTCAAAATTTGCTTTCCTTGTTCTCTATGTGCCCATAGAGCAATCTGGAAAGAAAGGGGATATCTGATAGCAAAAAACTACCCTATCAAACATGCCCTTCTATGTTTTGACCTTGCCATCATCATCTTTGATTCTCTCCAAAGAAATTATTTTTTATGACAGAGAAATTGTTTTTTCTTTATACTCCTTTTGTGCCTGTTTGGTGTGTGTTTGCCTGACTTCCTTGCCAGGTTTATCTTCCAGAGTGCAAACCATCAACTTCCAGATGACAGTTCAGGCTATATACCAACCTCCAACTGAATCCAAGGTCTCCAGCCCATTGGACCTGGCAGCGCCCAGGTTCTGAAGTCTGACCCCTTGAACAGGACCCATCAAGTCAGGGACAGCTCTACCCCCCTTGCCAGCAGGAAGCAGTTTCAGAAGCTGAGACCTTCGCCCTTTACCCCAAAAGAATTTGGGTCCAATCTGTTTAAGGGGGAAATGATGGGGCTCAGACTCTGGGAGCCTCCTTGAGCTCCCCATGAATCTTCCCACTTAATCTGGCTTTTCTTACTCAAATCTAATCTTCCCATTTGTGGCAGTCTCTGGAAGCCTTTCATTATCACTGTGCTCAGGTTTCTGCTGCATCCCCCACTACCCTTGCTCCCATCAAAATCTCATTCCCCAGGCTGCTGATCACTCCCATCAAGATCTGTATTTATTCCCTTACCACCCCTATCAAGACCTCTGGATTGCCCCACCTGCTTCCCACCCAAGCCCTCTATTGTCTGATATCTCCTGATTGCCTCCAGCTGTTTCCTACCTTTGACCAGTCATTCCCGCCTTGGACTTCTCCTCAAGACCCTCCCTAGACCCCTACTCCCATTACCCTAGACTATCAGACCACCCCCAGATCCCTCCTATAATCTTTTCTGTATTTAAGTTCCATCTTACCTCCATGAAGGCACTCAGATTCAATCCAGCTCAAACTCTGTCTAGCTGAGATTCTATCTGGCCCACTTGTGAATACAAGCAATACAAATGCTTAAGCTCCTTAAGTGTCAACCCAACTTGGCGAATCTTTAATAAACTTTGTCTTTCTTTGGCTTTATGAAAAAATAAATAAATAAATAAAATTTAAAAAAATTTTAAAAATCATTTATTCATTTTTAACATTCATTTAATAAAATTTTGAGTTCCAAATTCTTTCCCCCTTCCAGCCTCTCCCCCACATATTTAATAGGCAAGTAAAATAATATCTACTATACATGTGAAGTAATGCAAATCATATTTCCATATTAGGTAGAAAAGCAAGAAAAATAAAGTAAAAAAAAATTTTTAAACTATACTTCAATTTACATATCAGTTCTGTCAAGTTGTATACCACCTTTCATCATGAGTTCTTTGGAATTGGCTTGGATCACTGTATTGATCAGAGTAGCTGAGTCTTTCAGAGTTGATTATTCTTACAATATTACTCTTACTGTGTACCTGTGTGCTTCTGTTCATGTCATGTTACATAAATTTAAATATTCCCAGGTTTTTCTGAAACCACCCCCTCATCACTTCTTATAGGACAGTTGTTTCCATCACAATTATATGTCACAACTTGTTCAACTATTCACCAATTGATGGACATCTCAATTTTTCATTCTTTTCCATTACAAAAGAAAAGAATTGCTACAAATATTTTTGTACAAGTAGTTTTTCCCCCTTTACCTTTGATCTGTTTGGAATCACCTACTAATGATATTGCCTAGTCAAAGGGTATGTACAGTTTTAAAGTCCTTTAAGTATAGTTCCAAATTGTTCTCCGCAATTGCTGGACCATTCACAACTCCATCAACTATACATTAGTATACATACATTTCTACTCCCCTTCCAGCATTTGTCATTTTTTTTAATGTCATGTTAGCCAGTCTAGTGGAAATGAGGTGATATGTTGTAATTTACATTTCTCTAAGCAATAGTGACTTAGAACATTTTTATATGACTATTGATAATTTTAATTTCTTCTTCTAAAAACTGTTTGTCATATCCATGACGATCTTATCATTTGGGGAATGGTTCTTATTTCTATAAATTTAATTTGATTCCCATATCTTTGAGTAATAAGGCCTTTGTCAGAGAAACTTGTTAGAAAATAGTTTCCTGCTTTTCTTCTAATTTTGGTTGCATTGGTTTTGTTTGTGCAAGAATTTTTATTTCACGTCATCAAAACTATCACTTATTTGGTCATAAACTTTTCCCTTATCTATATATCTATCAAAAAATTTTCTATGCTCCTCTAATTTGCTTATGATATCACCCTTCATGTTCAAGTCTCACATTCTTTCCATTGGATCATATAATTGTGTTGCACATAATCAGTTGTGTAAGAAAAATTTGGGGAATAATGTGTTTGCTAGATGCTGTAACATTAGTTGTAGTCAGGACCTCAAAAGGCGATCTCAAACATTTGTTATATTTATGAACTCTGGGGGCCATGCAATATGAGATTATATAGATGCATGAAGGTACCCATCATTGTCATGTCCATATTATAAATTTTGATGGAATTTACAAAATTGACTTAAAGTAGATTTATATATCCATACTGATTGTAACTTTCTTGGGGGGAGAGGAAGGTGGGGGAGGGAATAAAGTAAAAAGCACAGCAGAGGACAAAAGAAAACATACAAGGAAGCAATGAAAAGATGAACAGTTTTGAAAATAATGTGTGGTATTCATTATATAGGTATTCTTGAATGGAAAATTTATGACTTTAAATTGAATCCTCTCATGTTCTGCAGTATACACGATAAATTCTTATCTTTTATTCAAGTTTAAAATAAATTTAAAAACTAAAAAAAGGATATTGACAGATTATTTTCTGAAACTAAGAATTTAAATCTGATGACATGAAATGAAGTTCTTGCTCAAACAAAGCCAATGCAGCCAAAAGTAGAAGAAAATCACCAAAAGCAAAATCAAAATGATTGCATTCATTGTGTTACAATATGTCACACATCCTTCTTACCAAGAATCATTTTTTAGAATTGATCTAGGGCAAATGAATAGTTAAAATTCCATAATGTGAGAATGCATCACATATTTGTTGTTCAGTTTTGAATAACCAGTATTACATAGATCTCAGCTTGAAACTTTTAGGTTAGTTTCATCATGTTGTCCCTTTTTGTGAGTAAGTAAGCATAATGGTACAATGGACAGAGGGCTGGCCTTGATGTCAGGAAGACCTGGGTTAAGTTCTGTCAGTGACACTTAATGAGTAACTATAGCCAAATACCTCTCAGTTCTCCATTTCTGTAAGGTAAGCTGGAAGGATGAGGGAAAGTGTTTCAAATCCAGACCTCTTATGCTAATAAAACTATAGGTCTGGACAAAAAGGTGTACTGAATCTTAAGAATAGGATCTAGCAGTAACAGTAAGAGGTTAAATTATTTACCTATAACCTATTTACCTAGGGTTATTCGGACAGTATGTCAGAGGCAGTACTAGAATCCAGATCTTTCTCACTTTGAAGCCAGTTCTCTATCCACCTCAGACATGCTACTTGGTCCTTTTTTTTTTTTTTTTTTTTTTTTTTTTGCAACTAAGCCAAATGAAATAAATGATTTTGAATATTTGAAAGCATCTACTGATTACTCTTCAGTTTTTCTCTTGCTTTTTTTCCTCCAGCAAGCATGATTTTAGATGGAACAAACATAGATGCTACATGGATCATTGTGGTGACAGGCAGTTTGGTTCAAGTATTGATTCTCTCCCCAGTTTCCAGAGAATAGATTAAGTTGGGTTATATATGGGGATCAATGTTATTTGAGAAACTATGCTTATCTCCTTTTAGGATCACTCAGAGCCATATGGTGCCCTGTTTTGTATTCTAAAATTACAGAAAGGTGCACAGAAGGAAATGGTAACGAAATAAATACTTTCAGAATCTGGTAGCAAACCTCTTCCCTTAGCCAGGCATTTGAAATAAGGGCTGTCTTGGTTAAAAAACAACAACAAACAAAACAAAGAATTCAGATCAAAATGAAAAAGGCTTAAATACTTCAGAGAAGTAGGCAAATTCGAATAGCTGCAGACAAACTATGACTTTCTGGGAAACCCAGAATAGAGAAGAGTGAATGAGGTAAAACAGAGGCTTAAACAAGGACACCTGAACCATTGAGACAGTAGAATATAGTAATTGTAATAAATTGGATTACTTTTACATTAAGGTCAAACAGTATGGAAAATTTTGGTAAAGATGGTAAATTACCTTTGAGCTTTAGCAAAGAATGATTAAGATGGTTGTGCATATTTGCAGTGTGGTATTACTGGCCTAAGTTCTGGGTTTGATGTCCGGAACACCTAGATTTCAATTCCACCTCCAGCATCACAAGCAAATTAACTTAGCTTTTCTGAGCCTTATTTTCCTTATTTGGAAGATTGGTATTAACCTCATGGAGCTTTTGTAAGAGTTAAATGACAGTGGATGTTTGTGAAACTTCAAGTAGTTTATAAATGGGAGTTATTTTATGAAATATCACATTCAAGTTGCATGATCAAGGACAAAGCATTTAACTTTTCAATGTCTTTAGGAAACTCTTTAAGACTCTGAGGAATCAGATTCAGAGCTGGGAGTTTCCACACTAGTGGTATCCTAGGACCAAAAGGAAGAGAGGGGAGGAAAGAAACACATAGAGATCATGTATTTCATATTTAAATTGTATCTTACTGGTGTTTGTTGTTTTATGGACTCTTCAGAAGATTTTTCCTTGGGTTGACTCTAATTTCACTACATTCAAGTATATAGAGAGGAGTCTCACATTCTCAAAAGACAATCTTGTTTTCTTTTAAGTTCCTATCCTAATTTAACATGACATTTCTCTCTCTCTCTCTCTCTCTCTCTCTCTCTCTCTCTCTCTCTCTCTCTCTCTCTCTCTCTCTCTCTCCTATTAACAAGGACATTTAATACATATTTTGATTATAATAGTATTAAGACAAACTTCATTGGTAATTTTGAAACAACAACTTAAAGAAAATCTAGTATGTTGGATTGTTTGTTGGAAATTTTTCCATATGAAGAAGGGAAATGTTTTCCCCATAAGATTTAAAAGTGGCCTGAGCTGGACTGGGGCTGAGAGACACTCATTTGCATAGTAACTTTGGATTTAATTTGTTTACTGCCAAGGTTTCTTATAGGAAGGGACAATGGTGATGTGTTTAATATTGATGAGTTTAACCTCTTGGGAGGTATAGCATATGAACTCTCCTTGAATACAAATGTTGCCTGATTTATATGGTAAACATGTGGAATTTTGAAGATTAACATTTTAATTAACACCTTGCCCCACAAATCACACGGCTTCCTTATCTCTTCCCTTGTAAATTCCCCATCAGAAAATCAATTTTTGAAAATGACATTGCAGCAACCATGAAGAAAATGGAGTCTAATGTATAGTCTCTTCTTAGCCATATGTTCAACTAGATGCTCAATTATTGAAGACAGTACATTCATTCATTCAAAAAAAATTATTGATGTTCTTATCTTTAAAGGCAGCAAATCTAGCCTTTAGGGGGGAGAGAACCTAAGTAACAGTAACATTATGGTGCATAAATTTTCAGAGTTTCTCTTTCCTCCTCATTCTTCCTCTCAACTTTTTGTGTTTAACTTTTCTTTTTATTTTTTTCTAACAGGTCTCTGGACTTTGAAGTTCTGACACTGGATCTTCTAGTTGACAAGCTCTTAGGGCAGAGACAATGAATCTGATTCATAAGTTGGAGGTGAAAGTCCCTGGGATGCAGGCAGCCTTTCTTGAGTTCCCTTTCCTCGCGGGGCAAAAGAGAGGAAGAGGGGGCGGTGGCAACCTGCCCAGAGAGCAGCCTAAGCAGCAGCTGCGTCAGGAGCAGCCATTGGAAGGAGCTGTCTGCGGCGGGGAGTGCTGCACTGAGCATGTTCGAGCCCATCCTAGTCCAAGCTGCAGCAGCAGCAGCAGCCACAGCAGCAGGAGCCGCCTCTCATTATGCAAAGCAGCGGCTCCGGCAGATGGAAGAGGGGCCAAACAAGAGCGCGTTTCCTTTCCTGCTGGGCAGTTTGCACATTGGCCTGGCTTCCTCAGGAGTCTCCCCCAGACCAAGCCGGGGAATAAAAACCTCTGGGATGGCCTGACTGCGGGCTGGGCGGCATTGCAGCGGGATTGCAACATGGGAAACCAGGATGGCAAACTGAAGAGGAGCGCAGGTGATGCTTCCCTTGAAGGAGGGGGAGGTGGTGGCTGTGTCGGGGAGGATGCTGTTGGGCCCAGGGATGCTGAAAGCACCAAGAAGGGGAGCGGGGGCAAGAAGGCACTGGGCAAACATGGAAAGGGGGGAGGGGGAGGGGGCACTGGAGAGCCTGGCAAGAAGAAGAGCAAGTCCGACTCGAGAGCCTCGGTTTTTTACAACCTGCGGATCAGGAAGAATCTATCTAAGGGAAAGGGGGGTGTCGGTTCGAGGGAAGATGTGCTGGACTCCCAGGCCCTGCAAACCGGGGAGCTGGACAGCGCTCACTCGTTGGTCTCCAAGACCCCTGATCTCAGCCTGTCTGCTGACGAGGTGGGTCTGTCAGATACAGAGGGCACGGACCCTTTTGAAGTCACGCGTCCAAGTGTGGCAGGGCCTGCAGGGCTCGGGGTTCAATCTGCCATAGAAGGGGATTTGGAAACAGCCCCTGGGGCACAAGATGGACAAAGGACCAGTTCAGGCTCAGATACAGACATCTACAGCTTTCATTCAGCCACAGAGCAGGAGGACTTGCTCTCAGACATTCAGCAGGCAATTCGACTCCAGCAGCAGCAACAGCAGCAGCACCAGGGCAGTGTGGTCAGCTCCAGGGACCCTTCTTCACCCCTGGGCTCTGCTCCTCTCCAACCTGGGGCCTTTCTTGGCCTGGATCACTTTCTGCTGGGGCCTGTTAGTAGGGCTGGGGAAGCACCAGGGAGTCCAGACACCGAGCAAGCTTTATCTGCCCTCTCTGACCTCCCGGACAGTTTGCCCCCAGAGCTTCCAGTGCAGGAGAAGCCATCCCCCCCTAGCGTCAGGGATTGGGAGGTCACTGCCCCTGTGGCTACTCAGCTGTCAGCCTCAGAGTCTCCTCCTTCCACAGCCTTCCCCTTCCCAGAGCCAGGTTTGGTGGAGACTGAAACTGTACCCTCTGTTGGGGGATCAGGAGACACAGATGATGATGAGGAGGATGCATTTGAGGATGCCCCCCGGGGTTCTCCTGGGGACGAGTGGGACAAGGGCACCCAGGAGACTCCCTCTGAGGTAGGAGAGGAGGAAAATGAAGTACCAAGGGTAAGCCCAACACCTCCTCAGATGGACAGCCCTGCCCCCAGTCCTCGTTGCTTCAAACCTTACCCACTAATCAATCCTTGTTACATCAAAACTACCACTCGGCAACTTAGCTCACCCAATCACTCGCCTTCTCAGTCCCCCAGCCAGAGCCCCCGGATTATGAGAAGGCTGGAGCCTTCTTTGAGTCGGAGTCAGAGGGCTACCTTGGCCTCAAATTCCACCCAGGTCAGGAAACACAAGACAAGTGGCAGCAGCCTGGTAGGGGGACTCAGCCGCTCTGCTGACTGGACAGAGGAGGTGGAGAGAAGGGAGCCCAGGGTGGGTGGCTCAGCAGACCTGCTTGAATGTGGGGCAGCCCAGGAAGGAACTGATGGAACCCCCCCAACTCTGTCCAGAAAGTCCTCAGGAGTACAGGCTGCCACTGATGGATTCCAGAATGTATTCACAGGTGAGTTAGATTCTACTGTCTTTTTCTCAGGCTTCCAGTGTTTCTAGAGACCCTAGTACTGTCATCCAAATCACTATTCTCCTCTTACCTCACCTTTAAAAAAAATCTGTGCCAAATTTGTTGTGACTCTTTTTTAAAGCAACCCTTTACTTCCTGCTGTCATCATTCCAACCAGTAGGTGAAGTCTTCATATGCCCTGTTTGGTCAACAAGAGCACATGATCTTGAAAGTATTTGACAGGTTGCATATTTTCCTGACCTCTTGCCCTCACTCCCTCCTCTTCTAAGCACAGCGCTTTGATTAGCTGTATTGTCCCTATTTATATTACGCCTTATACGACATACTTATTTCTGTATGTGTATGTGTCTCTCCTTCCCCTTTGATTATAAGCTCCTTGAGGGTAAGAATTCATTTTTATTTTTCTGCCTTCAAAAACTACTAAAGTGACTTGTACATAGTAGGGACTTAATAAATTTTTATTGAATTGAATTTACTACAATAATTGAGAGGGACAATATTAGTCCTGTGAGACATATGATCAAAATTAGTCATTGCAAAGACACTCACTTTTTTCCTAACTAGTAAATCCATGCACATCCTGTTCAGTGACAGAGAAAAGTGATGAATTTGAATGACTGAAAGACATGCTTTATCAAGATTTCATCACAAACTGAAAGCTAGCATAGGAGCATAAAACAGCCTTTCATTTGTTTTGTTTTGTTTTCTATTTCTCCCAAGCTCAACTTTGTTCAAAATAACTTTCCTACTTCTGCACCTTTGCCCATACCATTCTTTCTTATTTGATTGACTTCTCCCTGTTTCCTTTCCACTCCTCTCCAAATTCAATCTGTCTAGGTCCAGATCTGTACCACCTTTACATATCTTTTTAGCCCATAGTAATCACATTTCCTCCATAATAACTGCAGTTAATCTCTTTTTTATGGTAGCCTCAGTCTTACAAGAATTTGGTTCAGGTTTAACTGCTTCTCCATAACATTTAAATAGTCTTTTAAAGTGTCTTGATGCAAATATATCAACTCCAAAGGAAATACTTAGTATAATAATTGTTTGGTTTTATGGATGAGTCAATAAAGTATGTACCTTGAAGTGAATGCCAAAAGTCACACTACAGTACTTGGCCATCCTTTGTGTGGCTTTTGTAACAGATACCTAAACAAACATCACAATTAACCACAATTTGAGGGTCAATATATTGCAGTCAATGTTGAGCCACCTAAGTGAGTTATCTTCTCTTATATGCTCAAGTCAGAGCTTTTAGGTCCCAAGGCCTTGCCTTCAGTATACCTTAATAAATTGTCAGACTGACACATGTACACTTAATGACCTTTTGTGAAGTCTCCTTTCAACTAATGAATGGGAAGTTGATAGTCATTCATGGGGAAAAGTCTGAAAATTAAGCAAGTAGAAAAGCAAACAAAAGAAGAATTTATTAATAAATGTCTGAGCATATTGAAATGATTTGTGACTCATCAGTATATCAGGAGAGCTTCCTGTTGCTGATACCTCTGATGAGTAAATGCAAAGGTAATAGATCTGAATGACTTACTTCCATTGCTTGAATTCTACTTATTATTTTTACCACTGTTCTTGTTGCATATGAGGAAGATGTGAGAGATGTCATGGAGTGGTGGATAGAATGCCATACTCAGAGTCAGAAAGATATGTTCAAAGCCTGTCTGACACTTACTTGCTATGTGACTCTGGGCAAGGTATTTAACTTCTCTGACTCAGACATCTCCTAAGGACCTATCTAATAAATTATAGGTTATAATCTGCATCATTGGAGAGTATAAAATATACACATTTTGTGGTTAAGAACAGCATATTCTATTTCTTCCTATGATTTACTTTTCTGCTTTTCTTCATTAACTTCTTTGAATAAATTATTTAATAAATATATTAATAGATTTGGAATCATCCAAACGTTTATAAAATTTATTTATGGTATCTCCATAGGAAAGGGGTCAGAGAAATTGAAGTTTTATTCATTTCTTAGCCTTTGTGAATATCATAAAGATAAGTATAGGTCTTATTGATGAAAAATTGAATACTGAACCACACTTCTGTAGTAACATATTTATACAATGCATTACAAAGGCTTAAAGACAAAATTTCCCTGTATTACTACTGATGAAGTCACTGACATTGGTGATCTTATTTGAGTTAGTGTTAAATCTGATATACTGTCAAAAACACATTTACCATGTAGTAGTGATAAGTTGATCTTTTTAAAGTAAAGTTTAATGACTATTTTTGTTCTTGCATCACTTATATTTCCAATATTCATCCCCTGCCTTACTTTATAAATGATAAGAATTTGCAGGAGTAGGGAAAACCAGGGTTGTTGTCAGGATCAAATAAAATAATATACATAAAGTGCTCTGCAAACTTTAATGCATTATATAAATGTTATCCATTAAAAATGTGATTTCTTCAGTTCTGTGGTTCAGAAATTAAGATACTTGTGAATCTTGGGGCTTTGAACAAATGGTTAGTTAATATCAGAAGGAGCCATAGCAGCAAACCCTCTTCATGAAGATGATTTAGGCTTAGAAAATTCTGACCCCTCTGTTTTGCCTTACCATGAAAAACCTGGGGACATAGTATATGGATGTGACATAAGTTGTCTTCAAAATGGTCTTGGGCTATTTTCTTTGACTAATGAAAATAGGTAACCATATGTTACAACCTGTGGATGTACATACACATGTATGTAATTACACAAAAGATCTGGGGTTTTTGTGGGCAATTACAAGCATTGAAAGTCTCACCGGAAAGGAAAATTATAACCTGAGTATGACTAAGCTTTAGCTCCTGCTTGAGATTCATAAAGGTTTTGATTTGCCCAGGGTCCTATAGCTTTATAGTATCAGAAGTCTGGTTAAATCCAGGTGTTCCTTGTGTAAAGCCTAGTACTCTATCTACTTGGTAAAGCAGCTTCTGTGCATCTATGGAGGCAGTTACTTTTTAACCACTTTATATTATCTACTCCATGAATATTGTTTGAAAAGAGAGGTGGCCATTTTGGTTTCCCATTTTACTGAAGGAGAAGTAAAGTAGACAAAAGAAGTGAAATCACTTTCTCAAGGATATTTGGTGATTCAATAGCAGTGCCAGAAATAGAAATCGTTTGATTCGACCTGGATGTCTAATATTACAAGAAAATATTTTACATTTTTAAACAGAGGTTGATTCTATTGCCTTTACAAATGTTTCAGGGACTATTATTCTCTCTAAATGTTACATAACACCACATCTTTTTTCTTAAAAATATAAATATACACATATATACATATGTATACACACATGTATATACACACACACACATATACATACACTATTTTAGTATTTTTTTCCCAACAGTTTTGCTTGGGTAGCATTGCAGTATAATTCATGATATTTCTTTCTCTCTTTGCACATCTGCCATGTGGCAGCAGTGAGAATCCAGACTTCATCCAAAAGTCCTTTATTCCAAGTATCGACCATTTGCACATTGTTCAGGCATTGCTTCTGGTTCCTTCTCACTGCTTACTTTGTTATGACTGTCTTTGAAATATCCAGAGGTCAAGAGAGCACTTGCTATGTCCTGGGGGACAGCAATTCACTGTCTGCTGCCTTGGAAAGCAAGGTGATTATTATATCTATGAAGTTCCATAGGTACATTTTATTTTGAACCATACAGAGAGGAGTAATGACTAGAGAACATTAGGAAAAACTTTATAGTAATCTGTTTTTGTATATGTTAGAGAAAGTTGTTTTTGTTTTCATTTTTTTTTTTAGAAATTTCATATCATTTAACCCTTCTCCATTTCCTTATTGTAGAGAGGAGGTAGCTATGCTACCAAGAAATAATGTCATGGGGAAGACATTCAAATTGAAACTACCTTACAATCCATTCAATAGGAATGCTTCTAATTTTTAGAAAAGAAAGGAATATGGAAAATTGAGAGATTCCATTAATATAGTATATGTAAAGCATATTCCATAAAGTGCCATATATCTAGAGCCATCAGGGAATGAGGTATCTTTTCCTGTGTTTTCCAGACTGCTGATGCTTACCTTTTAAAGTGTCAAATAGGGTTTTTACATATATAATTTTTGATGGAAAACTTTCAGGAATATTCCATGCTTTAGGCTTTTCTGTTATAGGAGGATTCTGAACTCATTTTAACCTTTGCTTGATGACTCCAGGTCATTATCGAGAACACGCTGTCCTGCTCTGTACTATAATACAGTAATACCCTCAGGTCTGTTGAGCTGTGTTGGGCTATTTGTCCCTATAGCAAAGCTGGTTTTAGGAGTCTTTTGTTCTTTTGTTTGTTTTTTCCATCTCCTTTCCTGTCATCCTTTCAGTTGTTATGTCTTAGGGCTATCCAATATGCTTTGTCCTCAACCAAGCTTGTTAGAATTGCATATGGAATAAAACTCTGAGGGGCTCTCTTATGAGTAAAATACAGGAAATTAAGTGGATGAATTTGGGGGTGTGAACTTTGACTAGTTAGTCCTTTTCAACAAATCCACTTCCTCCAGGTGTGATGGTACACGCTTGAAGTCCCCTTCTACTATGGACACTGAACTAATAGATCACTTGAATTCAGAAGTTCTGAGATACAGTGAGCTATGCAGGTTGGTTATCCATGCAAAATTTGACACAAATATGGTAAGACCCTGGGGAAAAAAAGCCACTAGGCTGTCTAGGGAGGGTAAAACTGCCCTTGTCAGAATCAAAGAAGCTATAAGCTTCTATACCAGTCGGTAGTGGGGTCAGGTCCATAAATGAATGCTGTACTTCTTGTCTGGATGAGATAGTGAGATCTATGACAGAAAAAAAATACGCCAATTGTCTTGTCTGTGTCTGTCTAGCTAGTTGATGAGTACCAGTATTAAATGAAAAGAACATGGCACTTGCTTACTAGAGAATTGGATTTGAATTCTAGTTCGGTCACTTACTAGCAATACATCTTCAGGCAAATCACTGTATTTCCCTGGCCTTTAGCTCTCACCTCTTTAAAATGTGGGTGTTGGGTTAAATTGTCTTTAAAGCCCCCTACAGTTAGTTCTGCCATTCTCTGATTTTCTCATATGCAATGTTACTATATCCTGTTCTAAAGGTGAAGAAGACTTCTGGGAGGGTGTGAAATCAGCACATTTTCAGTGCTCACAAAGTAAAACCACTTACCTTGCATGTAAATATTTCTTTATAAAGTGCCAAGCTGCAGTTTCAATTTTGCTGGAAGTCAGAACTCTGTATATAATGATTTTTTAGTATCTATCTTTTCTCCAATAAGCTTGTGGTTTTTTTCTTTTTGAGGATCAAGAAAGTGGGGCTGAAGGATGGAGTATAGAATAGAAAATAAATAAAAATATAAACTCTTTTGCTAACTTTTTATGCTTACGATAATAAATACACAGGAAACCCTAAACAGCAACACAGTAAAGCCTTAAAGACTGAAAGTTTCCCCATGGCAAAGCTGAAGTTTTAGTCTCTGGTATTTGGAATTTAGACCGCAGTCCTTATTTAGATAGATCACTGAGCAGGTAATACAGTCCATGCTCTAATCTAACCAGACTTGGATAGTAGTGATGTATGGACAACTTTTTTATTGTATCTGCAAAAAATATCACACATGCTTTCCTTGTCCCATGGTACCAGCACTACAGGATCTTTCTGTATTCAACTGGAATTTGGTGATTGTGGCAAGTAGGAGTATTAGTAAGTACTAGAAGCATTTTTGCTTTGGTCAGAAAATCAACTTCCAGTTCTCCCCCTCCCCCAGTTCTGTAGGTCTCTAGTATTCAGAATGTGGGTCTGGATGGCAGTCAAGTCACCCACATACCTTCTAGTAATGGCTTTTAATGACTGATTTTTGAGCTGATGACTGGTCTAGTCTTTAGTGCATTTAAGCAGCTGGATAGATGCCAAATGTGTTTGAAACTGAACAGGTGCTTTCAGACTTCAGATGCCATATGATGCCATTGAAAGAGGTGCTGGAATTACTCTGGTGGGTGGTGCTTATAATAGTTACTCTAACTGGGAGAATTAGGTAAATGTTATTTCAATCATTTTTTTTGATGGGGAACATAGGTTTTGAAGCTAAGGGGTACCTCAGGAATCATTTTATAGTCCAAACCCTTCACCTTACAGAGAAGAACATTGAGGCCCACAAAGGTAATCTGCCTTGCCTGAAATCACACAAATAGTAAGCGTGAGAGCCTAGTTTCAAATCCACATCTACTGACTCCAGTAACAAACTCTGTTTCCACTATATTTCACTGGGACTTTCTGCACCGTGGGTGATATTGTGTTCATCTTTTTCTGCTTTTGTCAAACACTACCCATACATTAGATGCTTATTAAGTACTTCTTAATTAAAAATGAGTTTTCATTATAAAAACTCACACTTGAAAACTATTTTCTTAAAAAAGGTAGAAACAAACTATGTTGTGCAGTGAGTAGAGTACTGAACCTGGGGTTAAGAAGACTCATGTTCGTGAGTTCAAATCCAGCCTTAGACATTTACTAGCTGTGTCACCCTGGGCAAGTTGCTTAACCCTGTTTGCTTCAGTTTCCTCATCTGTAAAATGAGCTGGAGAAGGAAATGGCAAACCACTCCAGTATCTTTGCCAAGAAAACACCAAATGGAGTCACAAAGAGTTGGGCACAACTAAAACAACTCAATAACAACCCCAAAAAACAAGTGCAGGCATTTCACTTGTGAGCCAGAGCAGCCCTAACAGTTAGTCAGGGTCATTTCCAGTGGCTCCAAATAAAAGGCAACATTTCAGAAAATCGTTTGAACTACCAGGTAGTACAGAATGAAGCCAGCTGCTTATTTCATGTCCTTATCACCTAACTAGGACAACCAAGCTACCTATCTCTTCATTTTTCAACTGGCTGCAGTCCTTTGCACTTTCCCATCATGCCTCCAGGAACTTCATCATCAGGCTCCTCATCATGCTGCAAGACAGAATCAGCCTGAGCATTCATACCTCATCAGTTTTTTCTACTCCTCTGATTGGAGGAAACTAAAACACCATCTAAGGCAGAGATTGCTTTTTTTTACTTTTTCCTTACATTTAGCACAATGCCTAGAATATTCTAAGTGAGTAAGCATTTATTGACTGACCTCCAAAGTGCTAAAAAGTGGAACTTTGCAAAAGCCTCTGCCTTCATCATTATTTTCATTTTCTCAGAAACTTTTAGTGGTTCCTCACTTGCTATGAACAAAGTAGGAAAATTCAAACAATGTTTGGGGGATGGTAAACAGATCAGTTTGTCTGGAGCAGAGCATGTGGAGAACATGGAAAGGAGAGCTCATGGGTGATCTGCATAGAAAAGGATAATACCACTAACCACCTGTGGATTGATTAGTTAGCTGAAGTATCTTCATGGAGTTTATAGTGTAATCTACACACAAAACACATTTGTTATTGTTGTTCAGTTGTGTCCAACTCTTCCTGATGCAATTTGGGGTTCTCTTGGCAAAGATACTGGAGTGGTTTGCCATGTACTTCTCCAGTTCATTTTATAGAGGGGGAACTGAGGTATACAGGGATTAGTTACTTGTCTAGGGTCACATAGCTAGTAAGTATCTGAGGCTAGATTTGAACTTAGGAAGATGAGTCTTCCTGACTTCTGGCTTGGTACTCTGTACCACCTAGCTGCTCCACAAAACATATATAGACAGTGATAATGCACAGTATGATATCCTAAGTGTAGTATAGAGTTGAAACAAATGTTATGTGAGTTCTGAAGTAGAGGAAGATCAGGGAAGGCTTCACTATACAGGAAGCATTTAAGTCTTCCTTTAAAGAATGTTCAGGGATTCAAGAGTCAAAGAGGAGAAGGGAGGGTTTTCTAAATTTAGGGAACAGAATATATGCAAAGGTATGGAGCTATAAGAGTGCTGAACATGTTCAGGAATTCTAGAATATTTAGAGAATAGTCCAATTTATCAAGAACATAGAATTCAACGAATAAGGTTGGAAGGGTAGGAGGGTATCAGATTGTAGAGGGTCTTGAATGCCTGGCAATGGGGTTTGAACTTTTACTAGGGAGGCAATTGGAAGCCTCTGAAGGTTTTTGACTAAGGCAAAGGGGGAGGAGAGGTAATAAACCTTTACAAAGTACCTGCCCTTTGTGGGGCATTGTGGTAAGTACTTTTACAAATATTATCTCATTTGATCCTCATAACGACCCTTGAGGTAAGTGCTAATTATAATCCCCATTTTACAGTTGAGGAAACAGACAATCAAAGATTAAGTGACTTGTCCCTGTTCACACAGCTAATAAGTTTCTGAAGCTAGAGGACTTGAACTTGGGTCTTCTTAACTCAGGGCCGATCCTTTGTCCACTGTACAACCACAAGATAGGTATGAAAGATCATTTAAAGGCAGGTGAAGGATATTAATAAGATCTACAGCCCCCAGGCTATTACTGTGGTTCAGCATAGGTGGTAATGAGATTGCGTTCTAGGGTGGTGGCATTGGGGAAGGACAGTAGGAAAGCTATTTTATGGAGGTAGAAATGACAGTACTTAGTGACTGTGAGGAGTGAGAAAGAATAAGAAGTCAGCAATATTACTAAAATTTTATATGTAGACACTGTAAATCTGGGAGCCACAGACAGAAACAGTGGAGTCATACGAAGAAAGGTGTGTTTGCTTGTGTTTTAGGGAGAGGGGGAGAGGATAATAAGCTTGTAGCAGGCACTATCTAGAGAATGTCCTTTCAAGGTTACTCTTATCCCTCTAATGATAGGAGATTAAACCTTCCTACAAAATAATGTTTTGAAA
This sequence comes from Notamacropus eugenii, assembly GCF_028372415.1. Lineage (NCBI taxonomy): Eukaryota > Metazoa > Chordata > Mammalia > Diprotodontia > Macropodidae > Notamacropus > Notamacropus eugenii. The sequence continues at coordinate 400,734,611 of NC_092873.1, forward strand.
ATTTATTGCTTTTATTTATTGACATAGATGAAACTGACTATGCCCATGCCAGCAATGAAATCTATTTATATCTTGGAATAAAGATATTTTTAGACCTAAGAATGGTCATACAGAAGATGGAGAAAATGATGATATCAAATATTATTGACAATAAGATTTTAGATGTTCAAATTTTAGCTAAATTTTAAGGAAAATTTGATTTGCTGGATGGTTAGTTTGTAGTGTGAACAGTTTAAATCCAGATGTTTGCACACTGGAGAAAAAGCTCAGCTTGTGATTATGTGTATAGTGGTCAATCCTATTTTATGGTGATACATAAATCAAGGGGCCCATTACCATGTGTGACTCAGGGATTTAAAAGAATAGGAGTCTATTCCCAGTCCTGCCACCAGATAACCTATTATTGAGCGAGTAAGTTAGAAGTGTATTTTATTGTCTAAGTAATAAGATTGCTATAGTATCTTGAAAGGATGGAGGACTATATAGTTAATGGTTGAATTAAAGGAGTCTCACACAGATGCAATCAAATGATACCATTATTTCTATGAATTAACTATACCACAGTGAATTTCTTTTTAGATTTTATGTTCACTAATTTTTGCCTAGAATTTGTAAATGTTTTCCATCCCACTTTTTTGGGCACTAGATCTGGAGTGGTTTTGTTATACACTGTCATTTAGAGATTTGTATTTCCATTTGACAAATTATGCAGGAAATAGAAGCACAGAGGGGATCCCTTGAGTTTTCAAAAGATGTCTTTTCTGACCTGTAAGCAGGTTCAGCCTATTTGGAGAACATGCCACATTAAAAACAGATGAAGTAGAATGGGCCAATTTCATGATTTAAACTTAGAATGGTTTTAATAATTTATGAGTAGTTTTGTAAACCATAATACCCTTAATTGATTTTTTCTATTAGCATTTTTATTTAAAGTTCTGAGTTCCAAGTTCTACTTCTTGCCTCACCCCTCTCTGAGACGATAAGCAATCAGATATAGGTTATACATGTGCAATTATGTAAAACATTTTCACATCCGTCATTTGGAACATGAAGGATCAATTAAATTTTTTAAATGAAAGAAAAAATGTGAAAAATAACGTTTCACTCTGTATTCAAACATCAGTTCTTTCTCTGGAGGCAGATGGTATGCTTCATCATTAGTCTTTTAGATTGTTTTGGATCATGGTATTGCTGAGAATAGCTAGGTCATTCGCAGTTCTTCATCAAACAGTGTTGCTGTTTGTACAATGTTCTCCTGGTTCTGTTCACTTTACTATGCATCAGGTCATATAAGTCTTTCCAGATTTTTCTGAAATCATCCTCCTTACCATTTCTTATAGCACAATAATATTCTACTACAATCATATACCATAGCTTGTTTAACCATTCTCTAATTGATGGGCATCCCTTTAATTTCCAGTTCTTTGCCCCCACAGAAAGAGCTGCTAGAATTATTTTTGGAAAAATAAGTCCTTTTCCCTTTTTTTGCATGATTTTGGGATCTAGCAGTAGTATTGCTAAATCAAAAGATATGCATAGTTTTACAGCCCTCTGGGCGTAGTTCTAAATTACTCTCCAGAATGGTTGGATCAGTCACAACTCCACAAACAATGCGTAGTGTCCCAGTTTTCCCACATCCCTCCAACACCCAACATTTTCCTTTTTTTTTTCATATTACCAATCTGGTAGTTATGAGGTGGTACCTCAGAGTTGTTTTAATTTGCATTTCTTTGATCAGTAGTGACTTACGATTATAGATAGTTTTGATTTCTTTGTCTGAAAACTGCCTGTTCATATCCTTTGACCATTTATCAATTGGGGAATGACTTGTATTTTTATAAATTTGATTCAGTTCTCAATAAATTTGAGAAATGAGGCCTTTATGAGAGATACTTGTTGGTAAGTTTTTCTGCAGTTTTCTGCTTTTCTAATAATTTTGGTTGCATTAGTTTTGTTTGTACAAAAACTTTAACATTTTATACAATCAAAATTATATAGTTTACATTTTGTAGTACTCTCTATATTTTCTTTAGTCCTAAATTCTTCCCTTATCCATTAATCTGACTGATAAGCTATTCCATGCTCTCTTAATTTGCTTATGATATCACCCTTTACATGTGAATCATGTACCAATTTTGACCACCTCTTGGTATAAGGTATGAGTTGTTGGTCTATACCTAATTTCTGCCATATTGTTTTTCAGTTTTCCCAGAAGTTTTTTGTCAAATAATGAGTTTTTATTTCAAAAGCTTGGATCTCTGGGTTTATCATATACCAGATTACTTTGCACATTTACTATGATGTCCTTTGTATTTAATCTATTCCACTGATCTATGACTCTGTTTCTTAGCCAGTATGAGATTCTTTTGATAATTACCACTTTATACTAAAGTTTGAGACCTGGTATGGCTAGACCACCTTCTTTCACTTTTTTTCATTGAATTCCTTCATGTCCTTGAGTTTTTGTTCTTCCGGATGAATTTTGTTATTATTTTTTCTAGCTCTATAAAATATTTTTCATTGTTTGTTATGGCATGGAATAAACAGATCAATTTAGATAGAATTGTCATTTTTATTATATTCATGAGTAATTAACATTTTTCCAGTTGTTTAAACCTTACTTTATTGTGTCAAAAATGTTTTATGGTTATGTTCATATAATTCCTGGCAAAATTTTAATGAGAGTTAAAGATTTTTCCTGCCCATTAACAGGCCTCAGATGGAGCACATTAAGGGAAGCTTGATTAGGGTAGACTTATTTTGTAGGAAGGCCCATACCTTTTGTTAATTTCTAATGAGGCACTGGGTCATGAGAGTCATGATGTCCTCTGACTCTGAAAAGTATAAACATACTCTGAGGTGAGAAGCAGATCTAAGAACCTGTGCTATTATGCCATCCTGGATGTGTCAGGGTGCTTGCTGCTACACCTGGGTATGTCCTGGCAGGTAGAATCCCAAATATTTTATATTGTCTACAGTTATTATAAAGGGAATTTCTCTTTCAATCTCTTGCTGCTTGACCTTATTGGTAATATATAGCAGTGCTGATGACTTATGTGGGCTTATTTTGTATCCTACAACTTTGCTAAAATTGTTAATAAAGTAGTTTTTTAGTTGATTCTCTAGGATTCTCTAAGTATTACACCATATCACCTCCAAACAGAGACAGTTTTGTTTCCTTATTGCCTATTACAATTCCTTTAATTTCTTTTTCTTGTCTTATTGGTATAGCTAATATTTCTAGTACAATATTAAAATAACAGAGGTGATAATGAGCATGCTTGCTTCATCCCTGATTATACTGGGAAGGCTTCTAGCTTATCTCCATTATAGATAATGATTCATTGATGGCTTTAGATAAATATTACTTATCATTTTAAGGTATGTTGCATTTATTGCTGTGCTCTCTAGTGTTTTTAATAGGAATGGGTGCTGTATTTTGTCAAAGGTTTTTTTCTGCATCCATTGAGATAATCATGTGGTTTCTGTTGGCTTGGTATTGATGTGGTCAATTATGCTGATAGCTTTCCTAATGTTGAACTAGCCCTGAATTCCTGGTAAAAATCCCACCTGATCATAGTATGTGATCATTCTGATATATTGCTGTAATCTCTTGGCTTGTATTGTATTTAAAAATTTTGCATCAACATTCATTAGGAAAGTTGATCTATAATTTTCTTTCTCTGTTTTGGTTCTTCTTGGTTTGGGTATCAGCATCATATTTGTGTTGTCAAAGGAATTTGCTAGGACTCCTGCTTTGCCTATTTTTCCAAATAGTTTAAATTGTATTGGGATTAATTGTTTTTTTCAAATGTTTGGTAGAATTTGCTGAATTCATCAGGTCCTGGGAATTTTTTCTTAGGAAGTTCATTGATGGCTTGTTCAATTTCCTTTTCTAAGATTGGATTTTTAAAGTGTTTTATTTCTTCTTCTATTAATCTGGGTAATTTATATTTTTGTAGATATCCATTCATTCCAGTTAGATTGTTAAATTTTTTGACATATAATTGGGCAAAAGAGTTCAACAATTGTCTTAATTTCCTTCTCATTAATGGTGATTTCACTCCTTTCATTTTTGACACTAGTAATTTGGTTTTCTTTTTTCCTTTTTCTAAATCAAAATAACCAATGGTTTATCTATTTTATTGGATTTTATTTATTAGTTCAATGGTTTTCCTACTTTCAATTGTATTAATCTCTCCTGTGATTTTCAAGATTTCCAGTTTGGTGATTTGGAGGTTTTTAATTTGTTCTTTTTCTAGTTTTTTTTTAGTTTCATGCCCAATTCATTTTTCACCTTTTTCTCAATTTTACTCAACTAAACAATTAAAAATGTAAATTTTTTGCAAAGTCCTGTGTTGGCTTTTGTTGGGTTTACTCACTGTTGTCATTTTCTTTAATGAAACCATTGATTGCTTCTATGATTTGTTCTTTGACTCACCTTTTTGTTTAGGATTAGATTATTTAATGTCCAATTAATTCTAAATCTCTATTGTCCATGACTGAATGTAATTTTTATTGCATTACAGTCTGAAAAAGACATGCTTATTATTTCTACTTCTCAGTATTGGGTTGTGAAATATTTATGTCCTAACGGTCAATTTTTATATAGGTGCAATATAGAGGTTGAGAAAAAGCTATGTCCCTTTCTATTCTCATTCAGTTTTCTCCAGAGATCTTTCATATCTAACTTTTCCAGAATTTTATTCACCTTCTTAACTTATTTTTTTTTATTAAATTGATCTAGTTCTGAGACAGGAAAGTGGAGAAAGGAAAACTAGTTTTATTATTTATTTCCTCCTGTAACCCATGTAACTTCTTCAAAAATTTAGATGCTATTTTTGGTATTGATATGACTTCATTATCTATAGTTCCTGTCAGTAAGATATAGTTTTCTTCCTTATCTCTTTTTTATGAGAAATTTTTGCTTATGCCTTGTCTGAGATCATAATTGCTACCATTGTATTCTTTGTTTCAGCTGACATACAATAAATTCTGCCCCTTACCTTTACCCTGTGTGTATCTCTCTGTTTCAGATGTTTTTCATATAAACAACATATTGTAAGATTTTAGTTTTTAATCCATTCTGCTATCTGTTTCTCTTTTATGGGTGAATTCATGGAGTTCCCATTTGTAGTTATGATAACTGTATATTTCCCTCCATGCTATTTTTCCCTTGTTTAGCCCCCACCCCGTTCTCTTACCTCCCCCACCTTTTATCTCCTCAGAAGTGTTTTACTTCTGACCACCATGTTCCCTAATATCCTTTTTATCCTCCCTTTTATCAGTACTCCTCCTTTCTGTTATCCTTGTTCCTTTTTACATTCTTATAGGTTAAGATAGATTTTGTATCTGACTGAATGTATATGTTATTCCCTCTTTGAGTCAATTTTGATGAGTGTAAGGTTTAGATTTTGTCGACTTCCATACCCTCATCTTCCCCTGTATTATAACAGCTCTCTCATGCCTCTTTTATGTGGAATAATTTACCACATTCAATCTCAATCCTCCTTCTTCTGGTGCAATTTTCCTTCTCACCCCTTTATTTTTTTTTTTGAGATATCATGCCATCAAAGTCACCTTATATCCATACCCTCTGTCCGTGTATATATATATATACACATATATATATATACACATATACATACACACACATATATACATATGTATACACACATATACCCATATGTTTGTAAATATGTATGTGTATACATATGTATGTATATGTGTGTATATATGAATACATGTATCTATATGCTTACATATGCACAAATATATGCCATATAGAAATATAAAGTTTCACTTCATTGAATTTCGTATGTTTTCTCTTTCTTGTTTCTTTTTTACCTTTTTATGTTGCTCTTGAGTCTTGTATTTGGAGGTCAGATTTTTCAATTCACTCTGTTCTTTTAATTAGGAATGCTTGAAAGTCCTCTATTTCATTAAATGTTAATTTTTCTCCCAGAAAGTTTATATTCCTTTTTCCTGGAGGTGATTCTTGGTTTTAAACCTAATTCCTTTGCTTCCCTGTATATCATATTCCAAACCCTCCCGTTCTTTTTTTTTTTTTTTTTTTTGGGGGGGGAAAACTTTTTATTGTAGGTGCAGTGAGACAGCTGGACACAGTTTAGATGATTCCAATTTTGTTGGCAACATCCAAAGCATCATAGTCTGGAGCAAGACGGACATAAGCTTTCTTCGCTCCATCAGGCCGGATCAGTGTGTTGACCTTGGCCACATCGATGTCATACAGCTTCTTTACTGCCTGCTTGATCTGATGCTTGTTGGCCTTGACATCCACGATGAAAACTAGGGTGTTGTTGTCCTCAATCTTCTTCATAGCAGACTCAGTGGTCAAAGGAAACTTAATGATGGCATAGTGATCAAGCTTGTTTCTCCGAGGGGCACTTTTCCGAGGGTATTTGGGCTGCCTTCTTAGTCTTAGTGTCTTGGGTCGCCGGAAGGTGGGGGACGTTCGGATCTTCTTCTTTTTGTGGCTATGGACACCCTTCAACACCGCTTTCTTGGCCTTCAAGGCCTTGGACTTGGCTTCTGTCTTGGGGGGGACAACGGCTTCCTTCTTCGCCTTCGGCACCATCTTGGGGGAAAGGGCCCTCCCATTCTTTAATGTGGAAACTGCCAAATCCTGTGTAATCCTATTTATATTGTTTCTTTTAATTGCTTGCAATACTTTTTCTTTGATCTGTGAACTTTGGAATTTGACTATGATATTCTTAAGAGTTTTCATTTGGGGATCTCTTTCAGGTGGTCATTGGTACATTCTTTCAACTTCTATTTTGTCTTCTGGTTCTAATATATCAGGACAGTTTTCTGTGATAATTTCTTGAAAGGTATTGTTCAGGTGTTTTTTTTTCATCATGGCTTTCTGGTAGTCCAATAATTCTTATATTGTCTCTCCTAGATCTATTTTCTAGGTCAGTTGTTTTTACAAAGAGAAGTTTTACTTTTTTTCCGTATTTTTTTTACTTCCTTTATATTTTTCATATCTTGATGTCTCCTAGAGTCATGAGCTTCCACTTGTTCAATTCTAGTTTTTAAGGAATTATTTTCTTCAGTGAGCATTTGCACTTCCTTTTCCATTTGTCAGTTCTATTGTTAGGTAGTTATTTTCCTCTTTAAATTTTTTTAATATCTTTTCTCATGCTATTGACTTTTTTTTCACAATTCTCTTGCATTGCTCTCATTTTGTTCCCCAATTTTTCTTCTACTCCTCTAATTTGCTTTGTAAAATCCTTTTTAAGCTTGTCCGGGAATTCTTTTTGGGCCAGAGACCAAATTATATTTTCTTTTCTTGAGGCTTCACATGTAGTAGCTATTTTGACACTATTGCCTTCTTCTATGTTTTTTCCTTGATTATCCCTGTCACCATAGTAACTTTCTAAAGTGAAGTTCCTTTTTTTTTTGTTGTTTGCTCATTTTTTCTGGGTTTTTTTTTTGTGTGTGTGTGTGTGACTTGGTATTTTTTATGTGAGAATTGGGCTGCACTGTCCCAGGCGTTTTGTATTGGGCTCTGGGTCTTACTTCTGCCCTTCACTGGGCTTCAGGGCTTAGCTGCTTGCTTTCATTGGAGAGTAGACTTCTCTTTTGACTTGTTCTGGGGACTGAGGCCTCCCTCTTGGCCTCCCCAGCTTGTGGGGATTAACTTCTGGCCTGGTGCAAGGGTGGGGCCTGCCACTGGGTTGCTATGGTAACAGAGTCTTTCTGGTGGCTGGCCCCAGGGTGGGGTGTCTCCGCTGGTTGCCCCTAGCTTGAGGCCTCACCACTGGTCCGCACTGGTCAGCAATGCCTTTCTGAACTGCACAGACTGCTCAATTTCCCAGGGAGGTACTGGATTACAGCAAGGTGGAGATTTGCTAGTGGATTAATCCCTTGCTGCAGGCCTGCTGTGCTGAGGTTGGCTGCTGCTGCTCTCTCTCCTCCCACCCAATGAGACAGACCTTTCCTGACAGGCTGGTAAGCTTCCTCCCTGCTCCTAAACCAATTCTAAGGTGTTTTTCACATTTTTTGGAGGGGAATTTGGAAAGGCTTCAGAAGGTTCTTTCCTCCCTCCACTATCCTGGCACCAGAAGTTTACCCTTAAGAGTTAACATAAATTCCTTATGTTTTAAAAGTATCTAGAAAGCACTGGGATAACAGTAGCTTAATGATTTTCAGTTATTCAGAAATGGGTTGTAAATGAATTTTCAAGGAACATATTGATAGAAGATTGGTTGCTTTAAAGACCTGTTCTTAACTCTTCTGAGAGCTGGGAGGCATTTATTCTAATTTTTTAAAAAAAGTATTTTTAGGAACCAATGATATTTTAGGAACCAATGACATTATAGCATTTTAGTTATAGTTAATAGCTGTTGAAGTGCTATTGACTTTAAAATATTGGGGATAAAGGAGTCAGCCTAGATGATCTTTACTACTTCTTCCAGCTCTAATTTCTATAATTCTCTTGTTTCTGTGAAGCTAAAAGAGCTTGAATAATACTCTTGAAGGTTTTGCTATTGTTACTAAAAGTTATATAAGGTAATGAATTCAAAACTAACATTCTACACTGAGGACTCTTCATAGTGTAAAAGTTATCCTAGGTTCCTCAAGACTATGCCAACAGAGCACAATCCATGACAGACCAAGTTAGAATGGCTACAAGTAAAGACTAGCGATGGGTATCTATGCTTGTTTTGTGAGAGACATTCCAGCTATGCTTAGAGAGACTTGTCAGGTTGACCACAGCATGATTCAGTTTTTTTGTTTTGTTTTATTTTGTTTTTTACCACAATGACTCATGGAGACCATCTGTAAGTTATAGAAGGGTTGCACTCTAATTTAGTGGAACACCAATACTGATGAGATCACAAATATTTCAAACTAAACTATAGAGAGTGAAAAGACATTATTACTTACCAGGAGCAGCCCCCAAATTTTCTGGTTCAGTTGGATTTGTTAATTCATTCAACAAACACTTATTAAAATGTACCTGGGTGGGTACAAAGATGAAACCAGTACCTGTCCTTAAGAAGCGTGGAGGATAACCTAATAGAAAGTGATCAGATACTCACAAATAGAGTAAAAACTAGAATAAGATACATGAATAAGAAAAGTGGTACAAAATCCTAGATCTTGTAGAGTAGAACAGATACAAACAAGGGATCTGTGCTTTTTAATATACTGTTTCACATTTTTATCAATGACTTGGATAAAGAAATGAATGATATGGTTATCAGATCACGTTATCAGATCATGCAGGTGCACAAAGTTGGAAGAGAGACCTAACATATTGTATTAATGAATCAGGATCCAAAAAAGTCTTAACATATTTGACTGTTAAGTTGAATTTTAGATGATGAAATCTAGGAGTGTTAGTGGTCTCACATTTGATTTAAAAAAATTAATTTTATAAGTAAAAATAGTGGAGGTATAACCTAAAAATTACTTTGGTTAGCAAATACTTGACTTCATTGCCAGGGAAAGAAGAATGAAAGCCAAGCGCAACATTGGCTTAAACCAAAAAATCTCTTCAAAAAAATAATATAGAAGGAAGGTGAAAAATTATGAGTAATATGGTCTCACAAAATAAAAAGAAACTATGGATAGTAAAATTCAGTTCATTTAAAACCTGGTGAGAGATATAGTTAAAAATTTTATCCCAGAGGCATTGAAGGATGAAGATGGAAGAAAGATAATAAATAGAAGGGAAATGGGGAAAAAAAAATCTGTAAATATTTTTTTTTGGTTATTGAGTCATTTTAGTTGTGTCCGACTTTATGACTTACTTGAGGTTTTCTTGGCAAGGGTAGTGGAATGGTGTGCCATTTCTTTCTCTAACTCATTTTACAGTTGAGGAAATTGAGGCAAACAGAGTTGAGTGACTTCTTGCTTGGAGTCACAGAGCTAATTAATAAGTTTCTAAGGCCAGATTTGAACTCATGAATGAAGATGAGTCTTTCTGATTCTAAACCCAGCACTCTACCCACTGTACCACCTAGGTGCCCTTAAATAAATAAATAAACACACACACACATATACACACATATACATATACATGCATATATGTATGCATATATACATATATATAATATATATATATTGTTTTCTTACAAAAGTTTCCCCCTTTCACCCCCAGCAAGGTCATTGGTTATTGTCGATAGAGTGCTGGACTTGGAATCTGTATTCAAGCCCCATCCCATTATATTAACTAGCTATGTGACCCTGGGCAATTTAGTTAACTCCTTTGCATCTGTATCTACATATCTGTAAAATAAGGTGGTTGGAACTGGTGATCTGTAAGGTCCCTTCCAGTTTCAAGGCTATGATCTTCTGAAGGACAATGATGCCACCACACTTTGATTCTAAGCAATCACAATTACAGACTGGTAAAGATGTGAAAAGATTACTGGTATGAGAGTAAGAGGAACATCAAATCCTGACTCTTATTTCTACCTGGGTTACCTTGGGGCAAGTAACTTAAACTTCTGTGCACCTCAATGTCTCCATTGGATTTGATGACAGCTCACTTCCTTTCCAGTTTTAAATCTATGATCCTATGACCTAATGTACTTATAGAGGAGGTAGAAATGGAAAAGAGAGTAAATCTTGAAAAAGGAGCTGGATTAGATGAAGTGTACATAAAAGTTATCTGTACTGGAGGAAATGCAATTGTGAGAGAATTGAGGAATCATCTCAAAAGAGGAGCAGGAGATAGTCATAAAGAACGAAGATTAATATCAATAACTACTGTTCTATAAGCCTTTCTCATCTACATAAAATTTTAATGCAAATCACCTCTACACATATTGAGTGGAGATAGTATGGGAGCCTACTGTGTTTATTTGTTGATTCCAAAAACAAAACAAAACAAAAAAACTCCTCCAAAATAAAAAAAAAAAAAGTCCGATACATTAAGTAAAATGCTGCTTTAAAGCCTCTTCTTCAACAATGCATTTCTCATCAATTCATCAAAAATTTTAAGTACTTAACTGAAACATATAAAAATACAGAACCTTATTTGACCCTATGTAACAGCCAGGATCCTGGCATACACAGGAGGGTTGCTGTACAGGTTCTTAGATCTGCTTTTCTAAAAGGGAAGCAACTTTTGAGGTGTCAACAATCACTTTAATCAAACACACACATCATTCACTTAGTTCAGGGGGAAAAGTCAGGACCCTGAACTTCAGAGAAAATACAAACAAATTTCAGGCAGAAATTACAAAGAGAAAGACCAACAGACAGGGCTTCTAGCTGTATGACCATATATACATATCACAGATCAATAGACAGATTCAGCTGTCTGACCATTACATGCAGACATAGTTACCCGAGCGAGGAGCACCAACATCTGGATTTTCAAAGCTGGAGGGCTCCTTAGCGGCCACCCAGAGTCTCACCTGGCCAAACAAACACTTCCAATGAGCAAGCCCCAAAACAAAACCACCTCAGAGTATATATATGTACATATACTTTTCAGAGTCAGAGGGTATCACACCTTGAGAGCCAGTGCCTCATCAGAAATTAACACAAGATGTGGGCCTTCCTGCAAAACAAATCTCCCCTAATCAAACTTCTCTTAATGGACAGGACATTAATGGGGGGGAAGATCTTTATCTCTCATTAACATAATCAACATTACACCCTATGACTATAAATATCAAGGAGACATATTCTAGTGAAAGCTGTTTATTATTGCCTACCAAGGTCTTTATATATGAACATATGTGTAGGCTTAAAGGTGAAGATAATTCGGTACTTCTACTTAGAACCAAAGCTGAGAGCACATTCTCAGTCTCTTCTCTTATACCAATAATCAGTCAAGAATCAGAGAACTTTGTTTTGGAAGAAACTTATGAGTTCATTTAGATCAACCCCCATCTGAAGAAAAAAAATTCTCTCTACAAATCCCTTAACAAATAGCTATCCTGAATTTGCTTTACAACTTCCAGCAAGGAGAAACCTATTCATTAATTTCTGTAGCACCTCATTGTACTTTTGGGCAGCACGGAGTGTTAAGAAGTTGTCTCCAATCATACAACATATCATTGCAAAGGCAGTCTAGGATTAGGAACTTGGCTTTTTATAAATCACAGCTAGATTACTGACTACATATGCCTAAATTTTGTCTGTGTGGCTACTGAAGTATTGGAGAGGGTGAAGACTACAAAATGAAGAACCTTCCAGATGTTTCTAAGAGTGTTAGAATATGGAACATATTTGGTTAAAGAAAACATTTTTGAATTTTTGGCTGGGGTCTGAAAGTTTGGATTTATGTTACTGGTTTGATTTTTAAAATATTTCCACATTTCAGATGAACCTAGAGGAATTTTCTGAGTTCCCCAGTCTTATGCGTTTTCTGTCTCATTTGAATCTTTTTTTTTTTAAATTCAAGTCATGATTACACAGGAACTGATTGGCTATTCAGACTCAGGGTTCTTCTTTTTTGCTATTCTCTTTATGTGGATTTCATTGCCTGGTTGTACTCTGAATTATTTTTCCCTTTTTTTTAAGCCAAAGTAATGGCTGTGGAGAACATTGAAATAAAGTAATAGAGTTAGAACTACTTTTTTAATGTATGCATGAGTCTTACTTATCTATTAATATTTCCCAGTAATTGATAAGCCACACATATTTGTATTTATTGTTTTCTCTTATATAACCAGAGCCATCTTTCAACACCTAAAATTAAATTTCGTCTTTCACATCATCACAGAGTATTTTTTTGGACCTGTGTGTGTGCTGTGGCACATTGAAATAATATCAATACAAAGGGTTCACACGATACACAAATTTAACAAACACTGAATAAACGCGTATTAAATAAGCAAATAAAGATATGTCCCATATTGTGGAAGTTCAGAACCCTTTGGACAATCCTATGTGCTATGGCAATGTGCCCTCTCAGAGTTTTTTAAGGCAGTAATGATTTGGAGGAAACAAAGAAGATATACAAATTAAAAGAATAAATAAACTTCAGGAAGTTCTTAATTCTCTAAATAAATAAAACAGTGATATTCATCATTAGTAAATACACAGATTTCCTTTAAAAATGGAAACTTACCTAATATAGATAAATATTAAGTTAGCATGTAAGAGAAAGGGATGAGAGCTACTAATTAATAATCAAATAGAAGTAAAGCTAAATTATCTAAGACTCTAATGCGAAGGTAGCACTGGATAGTTTTCCTTTTTACTTTTAAGTACAAACTTGTTTTGGTCTGGGGCAACTAGGTGGCACAGTGGATAGAATGCTGGGCCTGGAGGCAAGAAGACTCATATTCTTGAGTTCAAATCTGGTCTCAGACACTTACTACCTAGGTGATCCTGGGAAAATCACTTAAGTGTTTGCTTCAGTTTCTTCATCTGTAAAATGAGTTGGAGAAGGAAATGGCAAACAACTTTAGGGTCTCTACCAAGGAAATCCCAAACGGGGTCACAAAGAGTCAGACATGACAGAAATGACTCAATGACAACAAATATTTTGGCCTAGTTCTTTAAAAAATGGTGCCTTCCTAAAACTGATTTAGAAATTAATGTTAAGAGAGTTAAGCTTTTTCTTTTCTTTCTTAATAAAACATCTTCCCTTTGGTATTTCTGAGGTCTTGTAACCTGATCTACCCTAGTTGGCATACAGAAAAGTGTTTTGTTAGTCGTTGTTCCACATGTTTTGAGATGTTCAACTAATTCTATGTCACTTGTTAAATAAAGGCTTTGATTTTAACAGAATCGTGATATGACAGTGCTTAAGGCTCAGAATTTGTTGTGCTTGAGTGTGAGATGTTTTTTGTTTCACTATCCTAAATACAACACTGAAATCAAAATTAAAAATAAAAAAAAAATGAGTTTCCCAATGCCTTTGATTAGAGGTTTCCTATATATTTGAAAGCCAAAGATTGATTTTATATCATTTACAGAGCACTGGTAGTATGTTTGGATGAAAAATGTATGGACTGTTATGCCATTCTTTGTGATGGCAAATATATAAAAGAAAAAAGTAAGAAAGCAATATGTTTGGTACTGGTTATTTGAATTTATCAAATCTTTCTATGGGAATTGATACAAATGAAAGAGTCCCTGTCTTCAGTGAGTTTGTGTTCTATAACTCAATAAGCTGCACCAGCAGAGTATTCAGGTCTAAAATTAGTATACTTTTTAATATTTCAGAAGATCTATCACTCCATCTATGTAGGTATTCCCTCCATTGGTTTAGACTCTCTCTTTTCCTTGCCTTACTATATGGCTTCATGAGTTACTGTGACCACTCTAAAAATGACCATTTGGAAGCTATCCTTGAGATGATGAGCCTTTTTCAGGTCTACTCTTAGAAAAGTTAAAGACAAATCATACATCTCTCTCTTTTTAAAACAGTTAACAAATATTTATTCTTTCTCCCTTTGTATACCTCTCCCCCAACAAACAATATCAAAAAGGTTAAAAAAAACCCAACTATTTTCAAAATAATCATGACCATAATGCAAATTCCCCTTTTGTCCATATCTATTAATGAATGTCTCGTTCTGAATTTTGTGTCTGTCACTTCTCTATCCCATGTCTTATCTTTGGACTTATGTAATAATGGTTTGTCATTGCACTGGGTAGAGTTCTAAAGCCTTGCAAAGTTGTTTTTATAGTGCTGTCAGTAATACTAATTCTGTTCCCACAATTTTGTATCAGTTCATATAAACCTTCTCAATTTTCCCTAAAATGATACATTTGATAATTTTTAAAGTACAATAATATTCTGTTATATTCATATATCATGATCTGTTTATCCATTCCTTAATAAGTGGGCACTCCTTCCCTCCAATTTTTGCTACTATGAAAAGAGATACTGCAATTATTTTTATCTTTTATCCTTATCCTTTAATTGCTTTGGGGTATATATACCTATATTCTTGTGAAAGGGTAAGTAGAGTTTAGTGACTTTTGGGACACAGTTCCAAATTGCTTTCCAGAATGGCTAGACTTACTTATACCTACACCAATAGTGCATTCATATACTGTTTTACTGAAGCTCCTATGACATTTGTTATTTTTATTTTCATCAGCTTTGCCAATTGCGATGTGAAATAGAATGTTGGAAGTGTTTTAATGTATAATGAACTAATTATTAGTGATCTGGAGCATTATTTCATCTAGTTGCTGAGAACTTAGCTTCATTCCTTTGAAAACATATTTACTAGTGAATAACTTTTACTTTTCTAAATTTGAACCAGTTCCTTATGTATCATGAATATGAGACTTATCAGAGATGAAAGATATTTTCTTTTTTTTTATTAGCTGATATGACCCTAGGCAAGTTACTTAACCTCTATCAGCTGCAGTTTCTTTTTTTATTCTATTTATTTTCAGTGTTCTACAATCATTTCCATGTAACAGATTTTTCCCTTTACCCCCTCCTTCCCCCTTCCTTCCCCCCTCCCTTCCTGAGACAGCATGCAATTTTATATAGGTTCTACACATACATTCCTATTAAATCCATTTTGACCATAGTCATGTTGCATAGAAGAATTAAAATGAATGGGAGAAATCATAAAACAAACCAAAACATAATAAAAAAGAATATGATCTGCTGCTACATTCTGCAATCAAATTCCATGTTTCTTTCTCTGGATGTGGAAGGTATTTTCCCTTAAAAGACCATTGGGAATTTTTTCAGTCCTTGAATTGCAATGAAGTTCTAAGTCTACCAGAAAAAATCCTCATATACTGTGATTGTTGATGTGTACAAAGTTCTCCTGGTTCTGCTCCTTTCGCTCAACATCAAATCATGTAAGTCTTTCCAGGCCTCTCTGAAGTCTTCCTGTTTATCATTTCTTACAGCACGAAAGTATTCCATTACATTCACATACCACAATTTATTCAGCCATTGCCCAATTGATGGGCATCCCCTTGATTTCCAGTTTTTGGCCACCACAAAGAAAGCTGCTCTAAATACTTTTGTACATGTGGGACCCTTTCCCATTTTTATGATCTCTTGGGGATACAGTCCTAGAAGGAATATTGCTGGGTCAAAGGGTATGCATATTTTTGTAGCACTTTGGGCATAGTTCCAAATATTTCTCCAGAATGGTTGGATCAGCTCACAGATCCACCAACAATGAATTAGTGTTCCAACTCTCCCACATCTTCTCCAACATTTATCATCTTCCTGGTTTGTCATGTTAGCCAGTCTGATAGGTGTGATGCACCTCAGAGTTGTTTTGATTTACATCTCTCTAATCAATAGTGATTTAGAGAATTTTTTATGTGACTATAGATATCTTTAATTTCTTCCTCTGAAAACTGCCTGTTTCTTTGACCATTTATTAATTGGGGAATGACTTGTATTCTTGTACATCTGACTCAGTTCTCTATATATTTTAGAAATGAGGCCTTTATCACAGACATTAGTTTCAAAAATTCTTTCCCAGTTTTCTACTTGCCTTCTAATCTTGGTTACATTGGGTTTGGTTGTGCAAAAACTTTTCAGTTTAATGTAATCAAATCTATCCATTTTGTACTTCATAATGCTTTTTGTCTCTTGTTTACTCAAAAATTCTTCCCTTCTCCATAAATCTGATAAATACACTATTCATTGCTCCACTAATTTGTTTATAGTATCAGTCTTTATACCTAGATGATATACCCATTTGGACTTTATTCTTGGGTACAGCATCAGGCATTGATCTATGCCTAGTTTCTGCCACACTGTTATCTAGTTTTCCCAGCAATTTTTGTCAAACAATGAGTTCTTATCCCAGAAGCTGGGGTCCTTGGGTTTATCAAACAGTAGATTGCTATATTCATTGACTACTGTGTTTTGAGTACCTGCATATTCCACTGGTCTACCCTTCTGTTTCTTAGTGAGTACCAAGTGGTTTTGATAATTGCTGCTTTATAATACAGTTTGGGCCACCTTCTCTAGCATTTCTTTTTGTTAGTTCCCTTGATGTTCTGGACCTTCTGTTCTTCCAGATTAATTTTTTATATTATTTTTTCCAGCTCTAGAAAATAATTATCTGATAGTTTAATTGGTATGGCACTAAATGAGTGAATTAATTTAGGTAGAATTGTCATTTTCATTATATTGGCTCAGCCCACCCACGAGCAACTGATGTTTTTCCATTTACTTAGATCTGACTTTATTTGTGCAAAAATCATTTTGTAATTGTGTTCATATAGTCCCTGGATTTGTTTTGGCAGGTAGACTCCCAAATATTTTATAGTGCCTACCCTAGCTTTAAATGGAATTTCTCTTTCTATCTCTTGCTGTTGGGCTTTGTTAGTAATATATAGAAATGCAGAAGATTTGTGTGGGTTTATTTTGGATGAGAGATATTTTCAAAGATATTTTCCCTAGCTATTTCCCTTCAGATTTTAATGATGTTGCCAATTGATAGTCAGTAACAGTGTGACTATGGGCAAGTCATTTACTGACATAGCCTCAGCTTCTCCATCTGTAAAATAGGGATAATAATAACAATGAGGATCAAATGAGAAAAAGTATGGAAAGAACTTTGTAAATCTTAGAATCCTACATAAGTATCAGTTATTATATATTGTAATCTGTTCATTTTGCAGAAGAGGAAATTGGGAGCCAAAAGGTCAAGTATTTGCCCAAGGTTAAATTGGCAGTAAGTAGAAGAGCTAGAAATTTTTAAGTCTTCTGATTTCAACTCTATTTATCTATAATACACTGCCTTCGTGAACAATGACATGCATCAGTAAAATATTAAACTAGAACTTTAATGTTAGAACAATTTGAAACCTACATTCCATTTGCATAAACCTTAATTAAAATACTTAACCTAACAATAGCTTCTAAACCACAGGCTAAAGACCTAGGTTAGTTTTGCTGTTTTATCCTTTCGGAAAAGTCAACCATTGTTTTATTAGTACCAACATTACCAAACATTGTGCTAAATGTTACAGTTTTTGGAAAAGGATCTGACTCTCAAGGAGTTTGTGGTCTAATGAGGGAGGTAATATATGAATCCATATACACATAGATTAAGTTGGATATAATTTTTGAGGAAAAATGCTTGATTTTGTTTTTAAAAAGGGGAGCAGGAAAGGCTTCTAGTGGAAAGTGGAACTTTAGATGATTCTTTAAGAAAGTCAGGAAACAGAGAAAAGGAGGGGGAAAATTTCAGAATTGTGGGACAGCTCATGAAAATGCCCTAATTCTAGAGTGTCTAATGCCAAGAACAATAAGGAGGCCAATGTCACAGTGTATGTGACGGAATGTAAAGTATGAGAAGACTAAAGAGGTAGAAAGGGACCAAGTTATAAATAGCTTTGAAATTCAAAGAGCTTTATATTTGATATGAGGGAGTCATTGGAGTTTATTGAATAATTTTTTGAATGATCAAGTCTGAACTTTAGGTACTTTAATAGTTGAGTGGAGGACAGACTGGAGTTGGGAGAGACTTGAAGCAGGAAGACCAAGCAAATGTCTGTTTTTACCTTCAGATTTGTGGGAGGTGGGAAGGCATTGTTTTTTGTATATTATTTTGCTTTTGGTTCAGCTCTTTTTTTAGGTTGTTGGATCTTATCACCTTGCTAAGATCCTAGTTCTAGCCTCAAACACTTTAGAATTAGGAATTTTATGAATTTTCCTTCTCGTCACATTAATTCTCATTCATCTATAGCTGGTTTTGTGTTGCTATGGTAATGCCCCTCCTGTTTTATCCTTTATTCTGCTTTAGTGAGTTTGTTTGATTTTTAATGCAGTTTGTGAGATCCTTCTGGTTACATATAAAAACATGAAGTAGTAAAAATAAACAGATCAAAACTAAACAAAAACATTTCATCTCTTCCTGTCCGTTCAAGAAGGCTCACAGAACCATCAAACCTTCTTGTTGGAAGGGATCTTGGAGCTCATCTGAGCTTAAATATCCACTTAATATAGAAATCCTATTTGTAGCCAACAGACTCTGTTTGAAAAGTTTCCAGATATCAGTAACTCACCACTTCCCAAGGCAGTCAATTTCATTTTTGGACAGCTCTTGCACTTTGGAAGTTCATATTATATTAAACATAAATTTACTTCTCTCTCACTTCCCAGCCAGTTGGGAGATGGCTTTTAAGACATATCTTCAATATGATTCTAGATCATAAGCACCTAGGGATGGAGGACCAAGGCAAAGAGTGATCTTAGGCCAGAGGTTATGTAATGAAGAAGTATAAGACAATGCTACTGATAACATGTTTTCATCTTTGAGAAGATATGGTATTTTAATTCATGCCCTAAAACAGGTTGGCAAACTAAAGCCCATGGGCTAAATGTAAAAAACATTGTAGGTATACAAAACCAAGAAGCTGGCTTGATTTTGTCCCCAGGCTAAAAGTTGCCAACCACTATTCTTGAGGAATAGTACTTCCAATTTAAGAATCTTGGATTGCAGGCACTTTTCACAACAGCTCCATCTCCACAGCAATGCTACTACGCTTTCTACAAATTTCCTTTAAAAAGAAAAAGTGACCAAATCAATGAAGGTTTTGTGGAAAGCTGCAGAACACAGTGTATTTTAATTCTGTAGAATGGAGCCTTTCCCCTGGATTGTCTTTCAAATCTGGATTGCTTTGGTTAAAAATCACATTGAGGGCAATACTCAGAAGAATAACAGACACAGAATTAAAGAAATAGGGACATATTTAGATTCAACTGCAGGGAAAGGAAAAAAAAATCTAGTTTAATACTAGTGGAAAAGGTTAAATACAGTAGGGATTTAATTCGTGATTCTTTTCGGATAGTTTATTGATTCAGTCAAATATTAATAGAACCAGATTCTCCTATTGCCATGACTTCTTCCTAATTGTCACGTTTTTACTCTGAAGACCTTCAGCACTTAGGTGTTCTACTTAAATTGCGTTATCTTGCACCTGTCATACACATTTCTGCGTGTGGTATTTTTGCCTTCTGGGTATTCATTTAAAAAAAAGATTATTTTAATTTCATGAAATTAAATTTAAAAAACAACTTTTGTAGCTATGGAATCAGTGCAACTAGAATAACAAGGAAAACTAGCTATTGGGGAAAAAAATAAAACCCTCACATCAAACACTCCTGGAATGAGTCTGTTATTAAAGATATAGAAAAGTAACATCAGCATACAAGATTATTTGCAGCATAAAAGGTCAAAGCACATAAATAAATAATTCTTAACTAAAGACTTGTAAAGTATTATAGCCATTTGAATAATTACTTCAAATCACTAATAACAAGAAGTTTAAGTCAAAACAATTTCAAGATTTTACCTCACACCTAAGAATTTGGCAAATATGACAAAAGGATGGATATAGTCCAAGGTTTTTAAGAATGTCAAAATAGTAAACTGTTGATGGAGCTGTCAATTGGTCTAAACTTTCTGGAAAGCAATTTGGAACAAAGCTAACTAATTACCCTAAATATTCATACCCTTTTTTCCCTTTGCCACAGAGGTCACATTGGCAGTAGGTAAAAGACCTCTAGAATAAAAGGTACAAATATATGGCAAATATTCACAGCAGCATTTTTTATACTATCAAAAGCCTCAAAACAGAGTTGATGCTAATAGATTGAGGAATGCCTAAACATAATGTGGTACATGAATGTAATGGAATATTGCTAAGCTCTAAAAAATTATGCATATACAGAATTCAGAGAAGTGTGGGAAAACAAATGAGATGATGCAGAAGTAAGCAGAAAAATATTCTACTCAAGTAAATAGAAAGAACAGGAACCAAAAAACAACAAAAACCTAAATGAGTTGTAGTTTTTATTTTTGACATGAGAGGCCTTACATTTTTTTCTATTTTAATCAATTTTTGTTTTAATATTTCTTGTTGTCTCATGGAGTCATTAATTTCTATCTGCTTTATTCTCATTTTCAAAGAGCCTTTTGCTTGGGTAATGTTTTGTACCTCTTATATGCATTCTCTTTCCAAGTCTATCCTTTGTAGTTCTTATTTCTTTTCTAAATCTTTTCTCTAACATTCTCAATTCTTTAGTAAAATTATTTTTAACTCTTTAAAATGTTGTTTCACTTCTTTTTAGGAATTCTGTTTGAACATGATGTCTAGCATTGTGAGTTTCTTTGAGACTGTTTCGACATGTTTTGGAATGATTCTTTTCTTTTAAGTCTGTATCTTGGGCCTCCCTGTCACTATAATAGTTCTTTGCGGTGATTCGTTTTTGTGTGTTTGCTTACTTGCTCATTGCTATCTGATTTTGAACTTTGTGTTAAGAATTAATCTGCATACTTCTGGGGGGAATGTATGGGCCATACTTAGTCTTGTTTCATGTCCTCCTGTTATTTTCTTCAGGTATTGAATGTTTTCTTCAAGGATCTCAGAAGGGTGCTTCAGGCTGAAGCTCTGTACTGATAGTGATCTGAATCCAGGATAAAGTCTGATAGATGCCTTCTTGTTCTGAGCTTTGCTGGTTCTTAATTTGGGTTTGGATCTGAGCAACATAACTATGGCACCTGTTTGGAATTTCAGTAGACTGCTGCTGGACCCAAGACCATCACCTCATTCAAAGGCTCTGCAGATTCAGAAGGATTCCTCTTGATCTGAGTTCTTTGCCTTGGTTATTCCACTTCAGGCTTCAGACTAGCATAGAGGCTGAATCTGAGACCCTACTTCAGTTCCAGAGTCAGTCACACAGCTGCTGCATGCATAATTTATAATAACAGAATTCCCAGTCCTTGTTAATTATACAACCTCTGGCTTGAGATCACTCTTTACCTCGGTCTTTGATTCCTAGATACAGGATGGTCTGTATCTTCTAAGTCCATATTGATTCTGTGACCCATCTCTGGGTTATAAGTGACAGAATGGCCAGTTGGCACCTGTCCTCATTCTTGCACAGGAGCAGGGATTTACGCACTGCATCTGAGACCTCTTGTCGTCATAGTGCTTAGCTGTAGGTCCTAATTCTATTCCTGCAATGAAAATCTTATGCACCTCTGGCTAAACTTCATTGCCCAAACCTCTCTGTCTCTTTCTGTGCTGACCTAGATGGAAAGATGAGTCAGTGTGATATTTTCTTGGATTTCCAGATAAAGATGGGATATGGTACATTTTCTAGGTCTTTGTGATGTAGGTGTAAGAAGGAGCTGGGCTACATTGCTTTTTCCTACTTTACAATCTTGGCCAGTCTCTAAGTGTTTTTTTTTAAAGCAACCCAAAATATTATACTGATATTTCTTGTCCTGTAACTCATATTTCTCACTGTATTCCTCTCTCTTTCATTTTTGAGAAAGCCATCTCTCAAATGGAAGAAATAAGAAAGTTAAAAACTAAACAGTAGTTAATCAGTCAACAAACATTTATTAAACACCTACTGTATGTCAAGCACTATGCTAAGCATGAAGGCTACAGATAGGAAAAAGAAAGATAGTCTCTACCCTCAAGGAGCTTACAATTTAGCGGGGGAACAACACACAAAAGGAAGATGAAAAACCCAGGGTTTGGGGGCACTTTCAGTTCATTCAGTTTATATTATGAAGTAAGGCTGTCATTTCCATTGCCTACGTTGTAGTCATTGCATATTTGGCTCTTTTCTTTCTACTTCACTTTGCATTAGTTCATGTGTTTCTATACTTCTCTGTTTTTGTCATATTCATAATTTCTTAATAACACAGTAATATATTCCATTGAAATCATATAACACAATTAATGCCCACTTAATGGGCATCTACTTTTTTTTTTTGAGTTCTTTTGCTAGCACCAAAGTTACTGCTATAAATATTTTGTTGCATATGGAGCATTTCTTTTAACCATCGACTTCCTTGGAATCTCTGAGTCATAGGATATGGATATTTTAGTCTCCATGTTCATTTTTGTGATCTGTGTTGTATGTTACCATATATATGATAAAAATACTGAACAGTAGAGAATGTTTCTTCTATTTTTGCTTGGAATTACTCGATGTAGATGTTTGCACAGAATTAGAATCATTGATTATTTTAGCTGGAAGGGATCTCAGAGATGTTCTGGTCCAAACTCTCCCTGAAACATGAGCACTTTATGCGATGTCCCTAACAAATGGATCTATTAACATTTGTGTAAATACCTCTTTTAGTGGGGGAACTCACTATGACACCACCAGAATTTGCTAGTTATAGTATCTTGGGCAAAGCATCTAAATTGTTGTGTGCCTATGACAAGTTCTCAAAACTTATTTGTAAAATGAGAGTGTTAGACTAGATGACCCCTGAGATCTCTTTTATTTCCAAACCATTGATTCTATCTCCAGGGAGTTCCCCATATTAGCAAATAGTACTAAGAATCAGGAGAAACTTCCTTATGTTGAGCTAAAATATGTATGTCTATAGCTTTGTCTTTTTTACCTTCTCCCCTGTTGAAATTAAGCAAAATACGTCTAGTTTCTTCTCCATGTGAAAACCCTTCCACTCTTAAAGACAGCAATCATATACTTGCTAAGATTGTAAATAGTGTATGTAGAGTCTATATAAGATTGTATGCCATCTTGGGGAGGGGGAACAGGAGGGAGGCAGAAAAAAATTAAAACTCAAAAGCTTGTGCAAATGGAAGTTGAAAAGTTGAAATAAATTAATTTTTGAAAAAAAGATTGTAAACATCGTAGTAGAGGTAATAGTAGCAATAGAATAATAATATCAATAACATTTATATGAATATAAAGCTTACAAAGAGTTTTACAAAAATATATAATTTGACCCTCATGAGAACCCTATGAGGTATGTGCTATTATATCATCATTTTACATGGGCAATAAGATGAGGAAACCGAGGCACTGGCAGGTTAAGTGACTTTCCCTGGGTCACACACCAAATAAGTATCTGAATCAGGATTTAAATTCAGGTTTCCTTGACTCCAGATTCTTCACTGTACCCCCAAGTTGCTTTCCCCACTATCTTCAACTGATCGTCACGAGGAGGATTTTGAACTCCTAAAATCACAAAATGTCATCATTCTCCTAACTCTCCCCTGGATAGACTTGGTTCCAATGTCCTTTCTAGAATGAGTTGTTAAGAACTGAACATGGTACTTCAGACAGAATAAGAGATCAGAGTATATATATGTCTTGGAACTAACATGTCTTGGTCTATGAGTACTATGCTTTTCTTAATGCAAAATAGGATCACATTATTATTTTTTTTTTTGGCTTCCATGGCACAGTGTTGATTCATATTGATCTTCTCATTTATTAAAGCCACCAGGTCCTTTTCACATGTCCTGTTTCCTAGTCACTATTTGCAGGTGTTGTTTTTAACTTATAGGATGTTATACTTAATATTTTTAAATTTCATCTTATTGAAACTAGTGAATTACTCTAGCCTATAGATCTTTTTGTGTAAAATGTTGTCCTCATGTGGAATATGGATTGGACTTATTCTGTATCCCTTTAATGGCAGAATTAGGACCAACAGGAGGAATATTCAGGAAAATTTTTGTTTTTTATGAATAAAATCTTCTCAATTTTAATTATAATTATTATATTCCAGAAATGGAATAGCCATGCAGAAAGTGGAGGCACTGATTGTCGATACTTTTATAAGTAATTTAGCCATTAACTGGGAGAAAAGTTATAGGACAATAGTTACTGAGGTTAATGTGGTCAAGTGAGAGTTGTTTCAGAGTGAGAAAGATATGGACTTATTTGTAGGCAAAAAATAGATCCATTCCCTCCACTCTGTAGTTCTTTCCCCAACCATCACATCTGTTTTGATCATAGTGCCTTTCCTGCTAGTCTTGACCCTTTATAGAAACAAATTAACTCTTTCCCACTCTTTTTTCTCCTGTCCCTTTATGTTATTACTAATCAGGGCTTGCCAAATTCCAAACCTGAATAACTTCTACTCTCCGCCTCCACTGTTCCTATCCATGTGCTGCTAAACAGAGCAGAAGGAAATCATATAGCAGAGCAGATCGGGCCCATTACAAATTTGTTAAATAATATCTCACTTATGGTGATGACAAGGTCAAGAAGATGACCATCTCTCTTTGTAAGTATGGTGAAATAGAGGAATAGGTCAGGGAAACTGAGTGCAATAGAAAGAACAGGGATATCTGCAAAAGGTCAGTGGTGGGGAAGGCAAGGGTTAAGGTGGACAGGTCTAAGGTAGCAGGGAGAGAGAGTTGGAGAATGGGATGTGTACGTGGGCATGGCCTCCTAGAGGTTCAGAGTCAGTGGTAGGGGGTGAGTGTAATGGTATGGGAGTTTGTTACTGATTGAGCAAAAAGAGTTCAGGCAGAGTATCAGTGGTTAAGGAATTCTATAAGGGTGGCAGGATGTAGGCAGGAGGCAGGAGATCCAGGAGTGGGGAACCTGTGGCCTTCCAGGTCCTTGGGTGTAGCCTTTTGACTGAGTCCAAGTTTTACAGAACAAATCTTTTATTGAGAGAATTTGTTCTCTAAAGTTTAGATTCAGTCAAAAGGCTACTCTTTGAGGACCTAGAGGGCCACAAGTAACCCACCCCTGGATTAGACTGTTCTAGGTTCTCCCTTGAGGTTCAACCTCATGGCAATTGAAGCTAGGTGGCATAGTAGATAGAACACTAGTCTTGGTGTCAGGAAGACCTGAGTTCAGATATGACTGATACTTGACAGCCAGTCATTCTGTTAACCACAAGTTTCCTCAACTGTAAAACAGGGATAATAACAGCACCTATCTCCCAGGTATTGTGAGGATAAAATGAGATATTTGTAAACCACTTTGCAAACCTTAAATATTACATAAATGTGAGCTATAATAGTATGGCATTATTTATTATCATTATTACCATTATTATATTGTGAGATCTAAGGAGACCTATCTACTTCATTGTAGGCAGGTAAAGGTAAAGGTCTATAGCCTAGTGAGGAGTCTAGGATGACTTGCTTGTCAGTTACTGTTGTTCACACCTTCATATATCACTTGAACTACCAACACAGCTCCTTAATTAATATCTCTGCTTCCAGGCCTTCACCTTTCTAATACATCATCTATCTAGCATCCCAAATAATCTTCCAAAAGCACCGATCTAACTGTGTCACTCCCTTGCTCAAACACCTTCAGACATTCTCAGGTACCTACAGGACAAGACAGAAAATCCTAAATCTGGTATTTAAGACCCTCTATAATCTATTCCTATTCAGTAAGATAGTATGACAGCACAGGGATAGTCTTGAATTCAAGTCATCAGGCCCAGATGCAATATATCCTCAGGTCCTAAAAAAAAAAAAAAAAAAAAAAGATGTGATTCCTTAACCACTTTCGGTGATACTTGAGATATCAAAGAAATAAAAAAAGATATCACAAGCCTTAGAAATGAAATCTCCTGTTTTAAATTTATTTTCTTTAAAAAGGAATAGAACAGAATCTTTAAACTATTGGCTTATGAGCTTGACTTGAATTTCTGCAAAATTCTAGAATAGATCATTAAAGAGATGGTTGGCAAACATCTGTGACAAACTTCTCTAGGGTTTGACTATTTTCCCACTAGCAGGTCTAAATTTCCAGAAAGAGACCACTTCCACAGAAAGTTTGCATTCAAACTCTTTAAGGGTCCCAGGGGTAAGCCTGTTAAGAGAAAATATACTCCTCTGACTCGCCACTGTAGCTATGAACATCCATCTAACGTGTCATACAACCAGCCACTTACAAGGTGCATCTTTAAGGTGCATGATATTTATAGAACCAGCCAGTCAATGCTGACATTTTTAGATCTCAAACATAATCACTTAATTAACAATATGAAAAAAAGAAATGATAATACTCTACATATTTAACATATTAAACACTAAAATATATCTATATCTATACATGTGTGCATACGTATGTGTGTGTATGAAACAAGTCACACTCCCCCATTAGTGTACTCAATGGTTTTACTAAAAAGTGAGCACAGACTTTTAGGAACCTGGAATAAAAGAAAACTCATGTGCTTAGGGAAATACAACTGTATATTGCAAACTTCAGTGTGATTGGTCCATTTAGGAACATCTGGAGGTTGTTATGTGGCACAGTGGATAGAATGATGCATTTGGAGTCAGGAAGACCTGAATTCAAATCCAGTCTCTCATTAGATGCGTGAACAAGTCACTTAAGCTCTTTCTACCTCAATTTTCTCAAGTATAAAAACAAATAATAACTCTTGTCTCTCAGAGTTATTGTTCCCTTTCCTTTCTCTGTCTTAAACCATATAACTGCCAAACTTATCAAATTGACTCTCTCTGACTATAAGAGCAGCCAATTATTCCCTCACTTGGATGGTAACTATCTATCCTGAACAAAGCTTACAGCAACACAGTTCAAGTTGACTCTTTACCTGGGCAACATAGTTTAGCAATTTTAAGAAAGCCTTGCATTTTCTTTCCAAGTCAGAGGTGGCAACAATCTCTTGCGCACAGTTTTATATCTCTTCTCTAAGTAGATTAAAGGGTTATAGCTGTTCTTGGAATTCTTAGCCAGTGTCATCAGGTCTCTTCAGTCACTAAACTGAAGCATTCTCTTAACTGTTTGCTTCTCATGGGCACAGCTCAGAAAGAGCAACTTTTAAGCTTCACCCCCTTTTCTCTTTTGAGGGCTAGTCTTCCTGTAATAAGTCTAGACCTTTCTTACTGTCTTCAATGGCTGAAATAAAAGCATCCTGACTCTCAGTGACTCATCTTTCACTTGAAAGTCACAACTTTCCAAATTTATCATATCAAATTTGCATTCTTTTTTCAATTATACTTGTCTCCAAATGTTTATATAATAATCTCATTTTCTTAGTTTTACCCACTTTAGTTACAACACATCTAGATGGAAATTAAGAGAATTATCCATCTCACCTCTATTCTGAAGTCTCCATCCATCTTTTTGGTTCTCTTGAAATAATTTCTCACATTCATAATTCTCTAGTTTTTAATAAATAAAAGATCTTTCTCTGCCTTTTTATAACAATTTGTTTTCACTAAACAAGGCATCATTCTATGTTGTTAATAAGTTGTCTGTCCTGAGATAATTTTCTCTCCAAAATTATGCAATCCTACCTTAATATGAGGCTTCCTTTTTTGTTAGCAATTTGTGATGAGGGCTGGGGAGGGGGATGGTGATAAAGGAACTCCAAGATTGGAGTTGCCTTCTTGGACTGTCTGGAAAAGAATTCACAAACTCAAACATTGTTGAGGTCAAGGTAAAGATTTATTATACTTGTCATTGGGCAAGAGTTCTTATGGAACCTGCAACCTTAGAGAGGTACAAGTAAAGTTTATATAGGATATTCCATAGTAAGACATGTGCCAAATATGCTAATCAGGTGATTCAGGGTGGCATTAGGGAGTGGTTAAGAAGTGGTTAGTTCTTAAAGGAACATGCATTTTTTGGTATCTACTGGGCAGGTATTTTATCAAGAGTTCATTGAGAAATAGTCCAAGTGAGGGAGGGGGCTACCTGGATGTGTTATTTTAGACCTGAAATGTCACTAAGTCAACTTACTCTCAGGACTGACTAAGGAATACCAGATTGGTCTCATCAGTGTCTTGTTAGACAAGATAAATGTAAGGGAGTATATGTACATCTAAGTCTAGGATACATGGTTGGTCAGTGAGTAGTAAATGTCATTATGACTCAGTACACAGACAGTTCAGCCAGTACACAACTGGTTCAGAGTAATAAATTCTATAGGTGCATCTGGCTGCTGTATCAGGAAGGGAGATAACCGCTGTTGCTGGGGCAGGTATCCTTGGGCTGGAGAGAAACTTCCTGGAATAGTGTTTTGAGGCTAGGGAGAAATGTGATTTTTAAAGAGAAATACGATGTTAGAATTGGGGCCCAAGCACATGCACCCAAGCACTCCATCATTTATATTAAAACAAATTATTTTTTTCTATTCACATTAATTTTCAAAATATTGATCAAGAAGAGCAGCAATATTTCACGTTCTTTGACAATTGCTGTAAATCTCTTCATTTTCAAGACAAAAATCCAAAACCTTTTCATCATTATCTTTTCAGAAAAAAAAAGACTGAGTAGAATTAGCAAAGATGCCATTTGAAACAGTGAACAGCTTCAGAAGGGTTTCAGGTTGTTAAGTACATCCTTAAAAATCAACAGCATTTCTATATATTAACAAAACCCAAGAAGCAAAAATAGGGAGGAAAATCTCATTTCAAGTAACTACAAAATACATAAAATAATGAGGCAACAACCCTTAAAGCACATAAAAGACTTATAGATTCAATTACAAAATGTTCTTTAAAGAAATAAAGAACAAATTAAATATCATAGTAATATTCAGTACTCATGGTGAAGCCATGCTAATATTATTAAAAATCATAATATTACCAAAATTAATTTCAACTTTTAATTCTATGCCAATTAAATTACCAGAGAAATACTTCATAAAATTTGAGAAAATAATAACAAAATTTCATTTAGAAAAAGAAAAATATCAAGGGAAATTATGAGAAGTAAAACAAAGGGTAAATAGCACTTCAAGACTTCAGACTATTATAAAGCAGCAGTTATCAAAATCATCTGGTACTGGTTAAAGAATAAAGAGATAGTTCAATGGAGCATACTCAAGAAGGGAGATTCAGAAGCAACAGAATTCAATAATTCAGTATTTGACAAAGTGAAAAACATAAATTACCTAGAGAAAACCTCGCAATTTAATTTTAAAAATGCTGGGAAATCTGGAAAGCAATCTGGAAGAAATTAAATTTAGTCCAACACCTTACACTCTGCTCTGCAATACATTCTAATTGAATATGCAAACTTAAAATATTAAAGTTCACAGAGCAAAAAAGAAAAAAAAAACCAGAAGAGAAACAGATCATACTTCACAAAGCTATGAGATTTTTAGCCAAACAAGAGAGAGAGGCAATTACAAAAGAAAATTAAAAAAAATAACTTGGAAATTGAAAGTTTCTGCACTTGAAACTTCAAAATATTTACAAGCACATGAAAGAATGCCCCCAATCAATAATAACAAGAGAAATGAAAACCAAAACAACCCTGAGATTTTACTGCACATGCTACAAATTGGCAAAAATGTAAAGAACTGTAATTAATGTAGTTAATGTTGGAGACATCGTGACAAGGTAGACACACTGTGACCTTTTTGTTGAAGCTCTAAAATGGTACAATTGTTTTGGAAATCAATTTGGAATTATACAAAAAAAGTAACTCAAATGTCCATATTCTGAACCGGAGACTTTTTTCTCAAGCTTATATCTCAAGGAGGCCATCATTATGAAAAAAGTCCCGACATTTTCCAAAACATTTTAATAATACTATTTGTAAAAGCTAGGCATTGGAAACAATATAGATCCTCATCAGTTGGAGGCCAAACAAATTGTGGTATATGAATGCAATGGAATGTTGTTGTTGATTTTTGGTCATTTTAGTCATTTCCAATTCTTCATGACCCTGTTTAGGATTTTCTTGGCAAAGATACTGGAGTGGTTTGCCATTTCCTTCTCTAGCTCATTTTACAAATGAAGTGAGCAGTTATATGGCTAGTAAGTGCCTGAGGCCACATTTGAACTCAGGTCCTTCTGACTCCAAGGCTGACATTCTATCAACTATACCACATAGCTCCCCTCAAAGGAATATTATTTTTTAAAATTTAATTAATTTGTTTTCAGTTTTCAACAATCACTTATATAAGTTTTAATTTTCTTGTCCTCCCTCTCCACTCCTTCCCTGAGATAACATGCAGCCTTTTATGGGTTCTACACATACATTCCTATTAAACACATTTGCACATTAGTCATGTTGCATAGAAGAATTAGAATGAATGGGAGAAACCATGAGCAAAACCAAATCAAAACAAAACATAACACAAGAGAAAATAATCTGTCTCATTCTGCATTCCATTTCCATAGTTCTTTCTCTGGATGTGGATGGCATTTTGCCTCAAGAGTCCTCAGAGGAATATTATTGTGCCATAAAAAAATGGTGTGCGATGAATACAGATAATTGTGGAAAGATCTATATGAACTGATGCAGAGTGAAGTAAGCAGAGTCAAGAAAACAATATATAAAATGATTTCAACAATGTAAATGGAAAAACAACAATACACCAAAAAATCAGAAGTAAATATAACAGACTTAAAAAGATCAAACAGGAATCAAATGAAGAAATATGAGAAGACACCCCAACCTAATCCTTCATGAAGTGGAAGGTCTTGGTGTTACGCATTGCACATGCTTTCAGAATTTTTCAATATATTGATCAATTGTTCTGACTTTTTTTCTTTCTAAGAGAAAAATTATTAGTTATGTGGGTTGGCTCTGTGGGAGAGATAGGAGGAAGAATGTGTGGGATAACTGGAGATGTAAGAAAGGGAAAATGTCAACAAAATTAAATAAAATTAAAAGAGACAATGTGGCTTATACATAGATTCTATGTTGTTCAGATTTTCAGATGATTCAAAGCTTGGTAGGTTAACTCACAAAGATGATGTCAAAGTCAGAATCCCAAACCCCCAGAATCTCTCCTTTGAAAGACTTTTGGAATGAAATGACCATTATGCAGTTCAGTAGGGGTGAATATAAAATCTTGCACTTGGTCAGACAACATTCAACTTCAAAAGTCTAAGATGGGGAGGCATGGCTGGATGACGGTTGTTCCAGAAAAGATCTTGGAGCTTTGGTGGATTGCAAGTTCACTGTGAGTCAGTGGTGTATGTGACAACCAGAAAAGCTTTCAGAGTGACATCACTTCATGTAATAGGGAGGTGAAAGTCCTAATGTCTCTGCTTATATCAGACCTCACTAGATTACTGGATTCAGTTGTATTAAGGACACTGATAAGATGGAGAATGTTCAGATGAAGCTTTGAGTCCATGTCCTGTGAGCATGCCTTAAAGAACCTGGGCAGGTTTAGCCTTGATAATGGCACAAGGAGATATGATAGCTGTCTTTAAGGATTCAAAGAGGTGTCACATGTAGGAGGGACTACTTCTTTTGTTTGGCACCATATGGTAGAAGCCAGAGAAATGGAATTTTCTGAGAGACCAATTTAGACCTGATGTGAGGAAAATAAATTTCTAACAGTTGGAACTGTCCAAAAGGGAAATGGGCTGACTAATGATACAGTACATTCCCTTCTTAGACATATTCAAGCAGAGGTGAAACAACCACTTGTCTGATATGCTGTAATATGGATTTCTTCTTCTAGGGGTTTGACAAGCTCTATCACTTACCAGCTATATGACCTTGTACAAGTCATTTCATTTCTCTTCTCCTTAGTTTCCTCATATGTATAATGGAGAGATTGAACTAGATAGTATTTAAAGACCCTTTCAACTCTTTTTTTAAAAATGAATTTTTTAATATAATGTATTTATTTTTCATTTCTTAACATTCACTTCCACAAGAATTTGAATTCAAAATGTTCTCCACATCTCTCCCTACTTCTCACCCCAGGACAGCATGCACCCATCCAGCCCTTCCTCCAATCTGTCCTCCCTTCTATTACTCAGTCTTCTTCCATCCCCTTTGCTCTCTATTTTTCTGTAGGGAAAAATAGATTTCTATACTTCATTGCCTATATAGCTTAATTTCCAGTTGTATGTTAAAATGATTTTTAACATTCATTCTTAAAGCATCGAGTTCCATATTCTCTTCCTCCCTCCCCACCCACCCTCATTGAGAAAACAAGCAATTCAATATAGGTCATACATGTATAACAATGCAAGGTACTTCCATAATAGTTATGTTGTAACAGACTAACCACATTTCCCTCTGTCCTATCCTGCCCTTCATTTATTCTATTCTCTTCCTTGACCTGTCCTCCCACAATAGTGTTTGCTTCTGATAATCCCTTTCCCCAATTTGCTGTCTCTTCTATTATCTTCCCTCTGCTTTCCCCTTCTCCCTTGCCTTCCTGCAGAGTAAAATAGATTTCCATATCCAACTGAGCAGGTGTTATTCCCTCCTTAAGCCAAATCCCATGAGAGTAAGGCCCAATTGTTTCCTTTCATCTCCCCCAACTTTCCCTCCATTGTAAAAGCTCTGAGGTGATTTGCTACATTCTACCTCTCCTTTTCTCTTACTCCTAGTGCATTCCATTCAACAGTAAAGTTTTTCAAGGTATTCTCCATATTCAGCTTACCCTGTGCCCTCTGTCTACATATATATACACATATACACTCATGCACATATACATACCTGCACATATATAATATACAATGCATACATACCCATACACACCTACATATACATATTCACTCTAACTACCTTAATACTGAAACAGTTCTCACGAGTTACAAATAACATCTTTCGATGTAGGAATGTAAACAGTTCAACTTTAATGAGTTCCTTAAGGCTTCTCTTTCCTATCTACCTTTTCATGTTTCTCTTGATTCTTGTATTTGAAAGTTAAGTTTTCTATTCACCTCTGGTGTTTTCAACAAGAATTCCTGGAGTCCTCTATTTCATTGAAATTCCATTTTTCCCCCTGAAGAATTATACTCAGTTTTGCTGCGTAAGTGATTCTTGGTTTTAATCCTAGCTCCTTCGACTTCTGGAATATCATATTCCAAACTCTTTGATCCCTTAGTATAGAAGATCCTGTGTTATCCTGTTTATATTTCCACAATATTTGAATTATTTCTTTCTGTCTGCTTCCAATAGTTTCTCCTTGACCTGGGAACTCTGGAATTTGGCTATAATATTCCTAGGAGTTTTCCTTTCGGGATCTCTTTCAGAAGGTGAGCAGTGAATTCTTTCAGCATTTATTTTGCCCTCTGGTTCTAGTATATCAGAGCAGTTTTCTTTGATAATTTCGTGAAAGATGATATCTAGGCTCTTTTTTTGATCATGGCTTTCAGGTAGTCCCATAATTTTTAAATTGTTTCTCCTGGATCTATTTTCCAGGTCAGTTGTTTTTCCAGTGAGATATTTTACATTGTCATCTATTTCTTCATTCTTTTGGTTTTGTAATTTCTTGGTTTCTCATAAAGTCATCAGCTTCCATCTGCTCTATTCTAATTTTTAAAGAACTATTTTCTTCAGTGAGCTTTTTGAACCTCCTTTTCCATTTGGCTTATTCTGCTCTTTAAAGCATTCTTCTCCTCATTGGCTTTTTGAACCTCTTTTGCCATTTGGGTTAGTCTATTTCTAAAGGTGTTCTTTTCTTCAGCATTTTTTGAGTCTCTTTTAGCAAGCTGTTGACTCACTTTTCATGATTTTCTTACATTGCTGTTATTTCTCTTCCCAATTTTTCCTCCACCTCTCTTACTTGATTTTCAAAATCCTTTTTGGATTCTTCCATGGCCTGAGACCATTGCATAGTTTTTGGAGGTTTTGGATGTAGAAGCATTGACTTTGATGTTTTCCTCTGATGGTTTGCTTTGTTCTTCCTCATCCGAAAAGATGGGAGAAAATACCTGTTCACCAAGAAAGTAACCTTCCATAGTCTCATTTTTCCCCCTATTTGGGGCATTTTTCCAGCCAGTTACTTGACTTTTGAGTCCTTTGTCAAGTGGAGGGTATACTCTAGGGTCCTGTAAGTTCTCAGTTCCTCCAAGGTGGCACAAGCAAAGAAGAGGAGTTTCTTCCTCTCCTGGCCTGTACTCTCGTCTGTTAGCAGCCACAAGCATTCTTTTCTGCTCTGGATCTCTGAGTAGGATTTCCTCTCCACAGTCACCACCAGCTCCATCATCTAAGTACTCTTCCTCACCCCAGGACCACCACTCAGAATTGAGACCCAGATAAGTCACTCAATTCCCCAGGGTTTTTAGGCTGAGGGCTCCAAAAGTGGATGCTGTTGCTGCTTTGATTATTCTTGCCCTGGGGCCAGGACTGGGGCCAGATAGCACTTCCTCTCACCCAGGTGAAAGAGCTTTCTTACTGAGTTTTGAAGCTGTCTTTGGCACTTGTGAGTTGAGAAATCTGGGAACTGCACCCTGAAGCCTGCTCTAGTCCTGGCAAAGGACTCCAAAGCTCCAGGCCAGGCAAAGACTGACCTGTGCTCCACTCTGAGCCTGATGCAGTAGACTGCCTATCACCCTTCCAGGCAGTCTTGGGCTGGAAATTTCTTTCACTCTGTTGTTTTGTGGCTTATGCTGCTCTATAATATGTTTAGAGTCATTTTTACAGGTATTTTATGGGCTATGAGGGGAGAACTAGAGCAGGTCCATCCTTCTACTCTGCCATCTTGTCTCTGCTCCCCAAAAATGAACTTTTTTAAGACAAGGAGACTCTTTTAGAAGGATGAATGGGGACAATATATACTTTTGTGATCTGTAGTTTTGAAGTTAGAAGCATACTTTTTTTCTTTTTTTGTGCAGATGGAAAACCCTAACAAAAAAGATGAGTTCATTGCATGGTGTCTGCTTTTGTTCAGTCATTGTGAGGGATAGGTGTGTGTTCCCCTCCCATACATTTGACTTCATAATCTTTTTAATACTTCTTTATTTACAGTGTTACAAAAGGAACATAACTTAATTCCCCTTAAATCCCTTGTTTGCCGTTATCAGTATTACCTAGGTTAACTAATCTATGTGAATTTAAGACATTGACCTTTTCAGACCTCTTTTTGCAAAGGATATTGGAAATGGATGCTAATTTTATGATTCATGGCTGCTTCTCAGACTTAATCTATGCATTGTTTAGTTTCCCAGTGTTTCAAAGTGTTAAGTCGATATTCAGAAGTTTGTACAGGATTCATTTTTATACAGTATGATTTGGTAACATTCAGAAAATGCTATGAATTTAGTAAACTAATGTCTGTAGTCTTTAATTTATGATATTCTTGTAGCTGAGGGAAAGGGCAGGGATTCGAATATGTTTTAGTCAAGGTAGAAATTGTGTGGTATAAACTTGTTATGCCTTTTTTGTGTGTTTTGAATTAAAACATGCTACTGCTTCGGGTAGGAGAGCAGTTTGGAGTTTGGGATTATTTTTTCTGATATTAAATCTTTTACAAAGCACTGTGCTTACTGGTAGGGGTTCAAAGAATAGCTGAAACAGTCTCTGCCACCATGGAGCTCATACTCTAATGGGGGAGACATCAGTCAAAGAACTACGTGCAAACAAGATCTATACAAGATAAACAAGGAGGTAGTCTCAGAGATAATTCACCAACATTGTGGGAGAACAGTAAAAGCTTCTTGCTGCTTTATTGCACTTAAAACTATGAACACTTTATGCTTCTCCTAGTTATAAAAATTTTAACATTCAAATCTGTAATCATATTTACTGGTTATATTTTCTCTCTCCCTACAAGAGTACAACATCCCTTAGGAGAGTTTATTCTTTTTAATTTGCATAATAAATATTTGTTGAATGAATAAGTACCAATAAGGGAAAAGGGGCAGCTAGAGAGGACAGTGGATAGAGGTGCTGCACCTGGAGTCAGGAGAACTTACCTCACTAATTTCAAATCTGGCCTCAGATTCTTACTAGTTGTGTTACCCCAAGCTAGCCACTTAACCCTGTTTGCCTCAGTGTCCTCATCTGTAAAAATGAACTGAAGAAAAATTGGTAAGCCACTCCAGTATCTTTGCCAAGAAAGCCTCAAAGAAGGTCACAAGGAATTAGACATGACTGAAAAAGGGAAAAGACAATACTGATCAATTCATTTAAATTACTCATTTGATAATCATTTATTAAGCACCTACATTTTTTTAGGCATTGGGTAGCAACTAAGAATATAATTACAAACAGAAAAAGAAAAAAAAAACATACCTACTCTCAAGGACTTTACATTCTATTGGGTGAGACAGCATGTCCTTTTGAGTACTTTAGAATAAACATAAAATACAGCACAATACAGGGAGGGAGGGCATGATCTATCAACATTAGTATTTAGCATGTATTTAGTAAAAGCAATTGCCTTTAGCACTATACTTGGAAGTTTGATAAATATCTTTATTTCTCCATGGAGATCCATTAATCGTATAGTCCTTTCACATGTGGATCATAGTTAACTGTACCAATCCCAGCCAGTGACTTCTTGGAAAAGCAAATCTATGGGAGTGATACTTTCATATATATGGATGAGGGCTGATACATAGAAACCAAGGATCACTTTGTCATCAGCATTCGTTCAGTTACTGATTCATGTGTAGTGCTCTGGGGTGTTACTAAGCAAACTGAACAGCCTGACACTCCTGGAATTTACAATCAGAATGGAAAAGCTGTTGAAATACTAATCAAGATGCACAAGTACACAATACAGTCATGTTTTACTATCCGGACAGTTGATTTGAGCAGGATTAATTATCACTTCTGAGCTGATGATTCCCTAAATAGCTATACAGAAGAAAAAAACAACAACTTGCTTTTCTTCTTTCTTTACACTGTCTTTGGAGTTTCATCTATACTTTCAGAGCCAACTATCACTGCTATGTTGAACCCAAAGGAGTAAGTTAAATGTCCAAGGGAAACACTACACACAGAGAGAAAAGATAAAGGCCAAAGTCACAAGATTGTAGTTTTGATAAAGCTGTTTAGTGCTGGATAAGAGCAGTGGGCTACACAGCTATTTTGTATAAAAGCATTTCAATGACATTGAACCAACTGAGTCACAATCCATCTGTTTATTCAGTCATCAGTCAATAATGATTAAGCACCAACTATAAGCCAAGCTCTCTGCTAGGTGTGGAGTATTTAGAGACAAAAAGAAAACACTCTCTACCCTCTAGGAGAGTATCTTCTTTTGGGGTAGATGGCATGTAATTATATATGAAACATATTTTAAAATAAATGTAATTTTATTTTTATTTTTATTTATTTTAGTTTTAAACATTTGCTTTTATAAGATTTTGAATTTCAAATTTTGTTCTCCTTCCCTTCCCCCTCTAAATGACAGCATGCAATCTGATATAAACTATACATGTACAGTCATACTAAACATATTTCCATATTAATCATGTTGTGAAAGAAGAATCAGAACAAAAGGGAAAAACCAGAAGAAAGAAAAAAAAAATAGTTCACTTCTATCTGCATTGAGACTCCATGGTTCTTTACTTGGATATGGATACATTCCATCTTGAGTCTTATGGAATTGTCTTAGATCATTGTGAGAAGGGCTAAGTTTATCAGAGTCACTCATTGCACAGTGTTCCTGTTACTATGTACAATATTTTCTGGTTCTGCTCACTTCACTCCTCATCAGTTCATGTGAGACTTTCCAGGTTTTTCTGAACTCTGCCTGCTCATCATTTCTTATAAAACAATGAGAATCCCATTACATTCATATACCACAATTTGTTCAGCCATTCCCCAATTGATGGGAATCTCCTCAATTTCCAATTTGCCATCACAAAAAGAACTGTTATTACATATCTTTTTACATGTGGGTTGTTTTCCCTTTTATTATGGTCTCTTTGGGATACAGACCTAGTAGTGGCATTGCTACATAAAAGATTATGTACAAGTTTTACAGCCCTTTGGGCTATAAACATTTTGTTCTATAAAATTTGGATTCAGTCAAAAGGCTGCACTTAGGGATCTAGAAGGCCACATATAGCTTCAAGGCAACAGGTTCCCTACACTTGACCTAGACTCTGGCATCATGGTCTTGAGCATTTGAAAAATTCTTTTGACTGGGTTCAAGAATGGTCCCTCTCACAGGCGCAATAAAACAGTAGTGGTTGTTACAATCCAGTTCGATAAGACTCAGGAAGACTTCTGTATATTGCAATATATCTGAGATCTTATGGATACAGATCCAGAGCTATATATAAGAATACTGGAGCTTTGCCTTAGGTCCAAATTCAGAAGATGATTATAGTATTAGCATAGTAACAGAACTGAATTCAGCACTTAATTGGCAAGAATATTTAGTTAAAGCAAAACTATAAAATGCCAAGCTTTCTGGCTTACTTCTATCTAGTCTTGAAGCATCCTAATTTCCTTGTCTTCTACCCCTCTTCTCAACTGAATTTCCAAGGGTAACACAAGGGATAGGTATGGGTCTACCCACAAAAATATAAATTATAACCCAATCCTGCCTTCTAATCCTGTGTCTTTCAGTAAATTCTCAGATAGGAGAGCCTTCTTCCATCTTGTGATATCATACGAATATCAATAAAAGATGCCAGCACTCCATCTGCTATCACCCTCTCTGACTACATGACTAGCCAACCTTCTTTTCTGGGCATGGATTTCTTTGATGATATCCAGGAGGTACTACAGCCAAAGGAACTCAAAGAGCCTTAGCATCTGGATCCTATTAGTACCTTATGGTGTTAGACAACTTCCTCATGTCCTATAATTATTGCCTCATTGTCATTAAATAGGAAGAACAGATTCATGTATTCATTCAGCATTTTATTGAGCAGCTACAGTGGATAAAGCACAAGCAGATTTTTGTATCACCTTTAAGTGATATAAAGAAAAATAAGATGTAATTCCTGTGCTCAAAATTGTTGGTCTAATGGGGGCATGGAGAAGCAAATGCGACTGTAACAAAAGGTATAACATAGAGTTTAGAGTAGGGAATGATTACCTCATGGAGGAGATAGCTTTTGATACAAGCTTTTTTTAAAGGTTGTATAGACATCAAACAGTAGCTAAAGGGTGGAATAAAGTATTCATGGCCATACAAACTGTTCCAGAAAAGGCAAGGAGAGTACAAAGTATAGGGGTTTGTTGGGAGAACGGTATGTCCTGTTTAGTTGAAATACAGGGAAATCAGACTTGAAAGGCAAAGAATTGTGAGATAGGAGTTAGAATATTATCTGGTTCTAATCCATACCCAAGCAGAGGCCTTAGTTACAACATCCTTAATAAGCAATTAGCCATCTACTTAAGGGCCTCCCATGATCAGTATCTCATTTACCAATATAGCCCACTCTTCTTTTAAATAGTTTTGATAGGATGGATATTTTTCCTTATATAGATTTGAAATACACTGCTACAAAATGAAAAACAAATAAACAGATGAAACACCTAGGATTTTTACTTACACTCAGGAAATTGTTAAACAAGCCAAAATATCAGAATAGTTAATATTAAATAGGCTTTTCTAATTAGTAGAAGAAACTCACACCAATACACTTTTAGTGAGGATTTGTCCAATTTTTCCAATAATTCTAGAAAGTAATTTGGAATTATGCTAAAAAAATAAACTAAATTATCTGTAACCTTTGACTCAGAGATCTCACTTCCAGGCATATGTATCCTAAGTAGGTTGAAAACAGAAGAAAGGTTCCATATATGAAAATATTTATAGGAATCCTTCTGTAGTAGCAAAGAACTGAAAAGAAAGTTATCTACTGAAATAGCATAGCTAGATAATTTGTGAAAAATTAATGAGTTGGAATATGAATTATTTTAAAGAAATTATTGGGGGCGGAGCCAAGATGGCGAAGTAGAAAGACGCACATACACATAGCTCCGAACACACAAACCATAGAATGGCTAGAGGGGACCAACCCAGGGCGAATTCTGCACCCAGAGACCACGGAATATTGGAGCGAGGGAGATTTCTGTTCCGGAGAGACCTGCAAACCTCTTGTGGGAGGTCCTTTGCGCCATGGACTGGGCGCCGGGATGGGGAGCAGAGGGCAGCCCTGCTGCGGCCACGACACCGTGAGGAAAAGATCTGAGAGGTCTATGGGGACGGGATCTCCAGCGGCCACGCGGGACCCCCCACCCACAGAGGGACCTGCAAACCTCTCGCAAAAGGTCCGTCGCGCTGCAGACGTGGAGACCAGCCTGGACCTGCGGCAGCCCCGGCTCTGAGAGGCACAGATCTGAGAAAGCTCCAGAGACGGGATCTCCAGCGGCGGCACAAGCCCCCCCACCAACAGGTGACTGACAGGGGTAGGTGAAAGAGTCTCTTTGGCGGGTTGAGAGGGGAGTGGGGTGCCCCCATGGCTTGAGCCCCCCCAGGAGATAGAAGCTGAGAGGCGGCTACAGACAGGGGCTCCCCAAATGGGCGGGAGCCTGGATCCATTGTGGAAGGTCTGTGCATAAATCCCCTGAGGGAACTGAGCCAGAGAGGCGGCCCTACCCCTGACCATCTGAACTTAATTCTCACAGTGAATAGCAGCCCTGCCCCCGCCAAAAATCCTAAGGTGGGAAGCAGCATTTGAATCTCAGTCCCCAAACGCTGCCTGGGAGGACCAGGAGGCAAGGTGGGTGTGAGGAGAACATTCAGAGGTCAGGTCACTGGTTGGGAAGAATGCCAAGAAAAGGGAAAAGAAATAAAACTATTGAAGGGTACTTTATCGGAGAAAAGACATCTCCTCCCTTCCTTTCTGATGGGGAGGAACAATGCTTGCCATCAGGCAAAGACACAGAAATCGAGGATTCTGTGTCCCAGCCCACCCAATGGGCTCAGGCCATGGAAGAGCTCAAGAGGAATTTTGAAAATCAAGTTAGAGAGGTGGAGGAAAGACTGGGAAGGGAAATGAGAGGGATGAGGGAGAAGCATGAAAAGCAGATCAGCTCCCTGCTAAAGGAGAACCAAAAAAATCTTGAAGAAATTGGCACCTTGAGAACTAGCCTAACTCAGCTGGCAAGGGAGGTGCAAGGGGCCAATGAGGAGAAGAATGCTTTCAAAAGCAGAATTAACCAAATGGAAAAGGAGATTCAAAAGCTCACTGAAGAAAATAGATCTTTCAAAACTGGAATGGTACAGATGGACGCTAAGGACTTTATGAGAAAGACAGATATCTCAGAACATACCGCGCAGATTCGAAAAATGGAAGATAATGTGAAATATCTTATTGGAAAAACAACTGACCTGGAAAATAGAATCAGGAGAGACAATGTAAAAATTCTGGGACTACCTGAAAACCATGATCAAAAGAAGAGCCTCGACATCATCTTCCATGAAATTATCAAGGAAAACTGCCCTGAGATTCTAGAACCAGAAGGCAAAATAAATATTCAAGGAATCCGCAGAACACCGCATGAAAGAGATCCAAAAAGAGAAACTCCTAGGAGCATGGTGGCCAAACTCCAGAATTCCCAGGTGAAAGAGAAAATGTTGCAAGCAGCTAGAAAGAAACAATTCAAGTATTGTGGAAATACAATCAGGATAGCACAAGATCTGGCACCCTCTACATTGAGGGATAGAAGGGAATGGAATAGGATATTCCAGAAGTCAAAGGAACTAGGACTGAAGCCAAGAATCACCTACCCAGCAAAACTGAGTATAATACTTCAGGAGAAAAAATGGTCTTTCAATGAAATAGAGGACTTTCAAATTTTCCTGGTGAAAAGACCAGAGCTGGAAAGAAAATTTGACTTTCTAACACAAGAATGAAGAGAACCATGAAAAGGTGAACAGCAAAGAGAAGTCATAAGGGACTTACTAAAGTTGAACTGTTCACATTCCTAAATGGAAAGACAATATTTGTAACTCTTGAAACATTTCAGTATCTGGGTAATGGGTGGGAGTACACACACACACACATGCACACACGCACACATACATAGAGACAGAGTGCACAGAGTGAATTGAAGAGGATGGGATCATATCTTAAAAAAAAAAAAAATGAAACCAAGCAGTGAGAGAGAAATATTGGGAGGAGAAAGGGAGAAGTTATATGGGGCAAATTATCTCTCATAAAAGAGGCAAGCAAAAGACTTATTAGTGGTGGGATAAAGAGGGGAGGCAAGAGAAAAACATGAGGTCTACTCTCATCACATTCCACTAAAGGAAAGAATATAATGCACACTCATTTTCATAGGAAAACCTATTTCATAATACAGGAGAGTGGGGGACAGAGGCACAAGCAGGGTGGGGGGGAGGATGGAGGGGAGGGCATGGGGAGGAGAATGCAATACGAGGTCGACACTCATGGGGAGGGAAAGGACCATAAGAAAACAGAAGTAATGGAGGACAGGATAGGGTGGAGGGAAATATAGTCAGTCCTATACAACACAACTAGTATGGAAATCATTTGCAAAACTAAACAGATATGGCCTATATTGAATTGCCTGTCTTCCAAGGGGAAGGGGTGGAGAGGGAGGGAGCTAAAGAAGTTGGAACTCAAAGTGTTAGGACCAAATGTAATGTTCTTACCACTGGGTAACAAGAAATACAGGTTAAGGGGTCAAGAAAGCTATCTGGCCCTACAGGACAAAAGAGAAGACGGAGACAAGGGCAGGGAGGGAGGATAGAGGAGAGAGCAGATAGGTCACAGGGGCAATTAGAAAGCTTCGGTCTGGGGCGGGGAGGGGATAAAAGGGGAGAAAATTTGTAACCCAAAATTGTGTGAGAATAAATGTTAAAAGTTAAATAAAAAAAAGAAATTATTAAAATGAAAACTAGAAATACGTGAAACGACTTAGTGAGCTGAGTTGGTATAGAGTAAAGAAAGTAGAACCAGGAAAATAGTGATGATATAAGTAGAAAGAACAGCAGCAAAGAAAGAAACTGAATCTGTGCAGTTTTAATGATCAAGCTTGGTTTTTAAGACAGAGAAAATTCATGTAACTCCCTTTTCTGCAGAGGTAGGGGCTCTGGGTATGGGGCATTACATGTGCTGTCAAATTGGGTGAAATGCTAATTAGTTTTGTTAAACTGCCTTTTCCATCTCCTTTATCATCTTACAAGGGATGTTTCTGTAGAAGGGGGAGTGGTCCATGTATTTGGAAAATAAGGAAATATAAAATCAGAAGTCATCAATGTAAATGTATAAGATAATTTCCATGGTAGTCTTTTCACAAATACTCATCATACATGTTATAAGACGATGACCAATTATCCCATATTTCATGTTGCCTCTGAGTATAAAATGAAACTCACTCTATAAATTCATTTCTTTATTTCTCCATAGGCTATATGAGACTTTCCATAGAGATACAACTTCCTTCTTCAATCTAGTTTTACTTATAATCAGAACTTCAAAATTGATATAATTCATCTCCTCCAGCAATATGTCTACTCTTTGGTCATATTTCAAGGATCTCACATTAAGAGTACCAACAG
Source organism: Notamacropus eugenii (assembly GCF_028372415.1). Taxonomy (NCBI): domain Eukaryota; kingdom Metazoa; phylum Chordata; class Mammalia; order Diprotodontia; family Macropodidae; genus Notamacropus; species Notamacropus eugenii. The sequence continues at coordinate 400,778,434 of NC_092873.1, forward strand.
GGAATTGAAGTAAGAACTAGACCTGGTATTTAATTGTAGAGAATGCTTAACTGGACCATAAGGGACCCAATGTAGCAAATGATGCAGGGATCTATTTAGATAACTAGATGTATACTGTCCCACCTGACATCTCAGGGGAAACTGTGATTTGTGGAGCCCAGCAAACACTCCTTATCTCTCCTTTCTTTATTGTTACATTTCAGATATTTTCAGTACAAGGAGATGATACTCTTTTAGGGATTTGAAATGAAAGCCATTTTCCCCTGTCTCAAGTATGAAAGACAGTATTACTGAGACCAGGAGTGTAATAGCTTAATCTCAGCTATCTTAGCTCCTTTCTCAACTAAATAGTCATTCCACAAAAGACAGTCATGGATAGTGAGCAAACAAAGCAAGCAGTAAAGTAGAAATTGGGGAAAGTTATACAATTTAGTTTGGATGGTAGCTATTGGGAGTGTAATGTGATTTAATTGTTAGCTAGCTTGGTCTTCAGAAAACAGACTTAGTCTGTTTCTGGGGTCAAATGTGATATCCTTCTGTCAAGTCTAAATTAGCCTCTGCAAATAATATCTACTACTCCTAGTTATGTCAAATAGAAATAAGCTACAGAAGCCTAATCCTGGTTTCAAATGCTCTTCAAATATTTGAAGACAGTTATCATGTCTCCTCAAAGTCATCTTTGCTACTGAACATTCTCAATGCCTTCAGTTGACCATCAGATCATATGGCATGATCTCAAGGTCCTTAAACATCCTAATTGTCCTTTTGTGGACACTCTCCAACTGTTCTTTGACTTTCCTAAAATGTAGTTACCAGACAGAATGTAATGTTCCAGATGTAGTCTGACCAATTAGAGCAGCACTGTCATCTCTAATTCTGAAATGTTATACCTCTAAAGGTTGCCATATCAATATCTTTTGTCAGACAAAAAGCTGTCTGTTCATATCCTCTACACTTTGTGTTGGTACATGTAACACCGTGGAGCTTTTGTAAAGGGAATATTTACTCAAAGATATAATCACAAATATACAAACTTACTACTCCCAATACATGGAGTCATAAGTTCCTTCTACCCTCCCCACAACTACCATCACCTTGTTCTCTAGAGAGGGAAAAAAAGTGTTACTTAATCTTAGCTCAATTCCCATAGAATTGATCTGTCCCTATAGAGCACAATCCACTTCCAACTTCAAAACCCACCCTCTGGCTCAGGTCCCAATTATGATGGGTTTTATTGGCCCAGATGTCTACAAGACCTTGACTACAATCCTAGATCTGAGGTTGCCATGACTCAAAATAACAGGTTCATGGGGTTCTTCTCCAGCACCTAAAACTGAGGGCAAAAAATATAGAATAGAAACACCTCCCAGTTATAAGGGAAGTCGAGTTCATGCTGGGCACAGCAGAGAGTATTCCCCAGAGGGCAGCCAAAAACTGGGGGAAACCATCTTGGGGAGGGGAGAGGAGAGGGAGGTGGAGAAACTTACAGAAGTGAATGTTGAAAACTAAACAATGGTGAGAAAAAAGAGCTACAGGTTCACTCTCAATAGTTTTAAAGACAAAAGCAATCAATATGAGAAGGCTACCCCCAACCATGTAATAAGGGATCCAGCAGGCTCCATATTAAGCAAACTGGGCATGCTCAAAAGCTTTGAAATCAAAAACAAAACTTTATATTTGATTCATCTTAGTGTGAATATCTTCCTGAATCCTTACTGCCATACATTGTGCTAGTTGTGATTTCCAGCTTTATTTCTACAAATTTTGTAAGTATGCCATGTATGCCTTTATTATATCATATTATTAATATATATTAAGCATTATATATATTTATATAAACCCTTCATGCTTCCTATCAGTATCACCTTAGGCAAGTCACCTAACTTCCTTGGGTTTCAGTTTCCTGATCTTTAAAATGAAGGTGTTGGATTAGACAGCCTCTGAAGTCCCTTCCAGCTCTAGATCTATGATTTTTACTAAAAACAAAACAAAACGAGCTAAACATCATAGAACAAATATCAGATCTCTGGGATGTTCCACCAGAGACTTCCATCTGAATTGACATAAAACCAGTAATCATTGCTCTTTTGGTCCAGCTACTCAACTAGTCTGAATCTATCTAATTATACTGTCATCTATCCCATGTCTATGTATCTTTTCCACAAATATAGAGACTTTATTAAATATTTTGCTCAAATCTAGATAAATAATATCTATATAATTTTCCTGATCTACCTGTTTAGGAATTCTATCAAAAAAAGGAAATATAGTTCTTCTGGCATAACATCTACTTTTGTTTAAGAACATTTTACTGTCTCAATATCTTTTATTTTTATATAATTTCTAAACATATCTATATGTATTGAACTGTTCTTTTTAAAAAGAAGATTAAAAGGAGCTATTGATAAATCAGCTAAACCATCAACCAAATCTTATATTCAATATTTTAAATCTATAAGTTTGAACCAATACTTGATATGAGTGGTGTCAAACATTTGGTCTAGAAACACACAATTGTAGCCCAAGCCAGATAAAATGTAATTGGGAAATATTTAACAAAATACATGAAAATAGAAAAACATAGATAGCAGCATGTTTAAAATTAAGTAAATACGTGGCCTGCAGGAATCATTATGTAGAAATTAGTGGACCTCATTTCTACTGGGGTTTAACATCACTGTCTTATAACATATACTGCAATAAACTCAAAATAGTTATATGACCAGAATAAAATATCACACCATTAATGATAATTAAAAGACAATGAGATTGGATAGTGTTCATAGCTATGCTTAGGAGGGACATTCTTAACCAAGCAAGATATAAAGGCAATAATAAAAGAAGTAATAGTTTCATTTGTATGAAATTGAAAAGATCTTGGATGAATAAAGTCAATGCAATAAGTGTTGCTTTGCTTCTACTATCTCTTATTGTCCTGAAGGGAGGGAAGAATTTTAATAGTTCAACATAGAGTCCATTCCAACTATAGCAAAGGGTGTGAATAGAAAAATATTGAGGGTTTTAAATAAAATGTTAGCAAATAAATTATAGCGATATGTCACAAAGATCATACATTATGACCAGGTTGGATTTATCTCAGAAATTCAGGGCTAGTTCAATATTAGGAAACCTATAAGCACAACTGACCATATCAATTATAAAAAGAATAAAAATCATATGATTATATCAGTAGATGTTGAAAAAGCTTTTGACAAAACATAATGCCCATCACTACTATAAAACATGGGAATAAATGAAACTTTTGTTAAAATCACAAATAGTACCTCTCTAAAACTAAGAATAAGAATTATCTCTGAGGATAAATTAGAACTAGAAGCTTTTCCAATTCAATAAAGGATGAAGTGAAGGTGTATTTTATCACTATTATTATTCAAGGTAGTACTAGAAGCGTTGGGTATAGCCGTAAGACAAGAAAAATAAATTGAAGGAGTAAGAATAGGTAAAGAAGAAACAAAATGATCACTTTTTGCAGATGATATGATGGAATACTTAGAGAGCCCCAAAGAATCAACTAAAAATACTGATTAAAACAATGAACAACTTAAAGAAAGTTAAAAGATATAAAAAGAACCCACACATCATCAGCAATTTTATATTCTAGACAAAGTCTAGCAGGAAGAGATAGAAGGAAAAATTCCATTTAAATACAGACAATATAAAAAATATATGGGAGTCTACTTGCTAAAACTTACATAGGAATTGTATGAACACAATTTAAAATATTCTTTACACAAATAAAGACAGACCTAAACAACTGGAGAAATATTCAATGCCCATGGGTAGGCAGAGCCAATATAATAAAAATGGCAATACTACCTAAATGAATTTATTTATTTGATGTCATATGAATCAAACTACTGAAGAATTATTTTCTGAAACTAGAGAAAGTAATGATAAATTTTGTCTGAAGGAACAAAAGATCAAGAATAGTAAGGGAATCAATAAAAAAAGTGAAGAAAGGCAATCTAGCACTACAAAATCTTAAACTATTATACAAAGTGATCACCAGTAAAAATCATGTGGCACAGGATAAGAAATGGAATGGTTAATCCAGGAAATAGATTAGGTATACAGTATATGGAAATAAATTACTACAGTAACCTAGTATTTGATAAACTCAAAGACCTCAGATATTGAGGTAAGAACTCATTATTTGATGAAAACTAGAAAGCAATCTGACAGAAAGTAGGCATAAATGAACATGTCATACCATATCTCAAATTGGGTACATGATTTAGATATAAAGGATGATATCTTAAGCAAATTTAGGGGAACATGGAAAAAGTTATCTACCAGATCTACATTAAATTGAAAAATTAAGTTAAATTTAAAAAGCTTTGCACAAATAAAAATTAATTCAGTCAATATTAGAAGGAAAGTAGGAAACTAGGGATTTTTTTTTTTTACAACAGGCTTTTTTTTCTGATAGGGTCTCATTTCTCAAATATAGAGGAAACAAATTTATAAAAAAAATAAGAGCCATTCCCCATTGATAAATGGTCAAAGGCTATAAAAAGTCAATTTTCAAAAGAAGAAATCTAAGCTATCAAGAGTCATATGAAAAAATGTTCTAAATCATTATTAATTGAAGAAATGCAAATTAAAACAACTCTAACGTAACACCTCACACCCACTGGATTCACTAATATGATAGAAAAGAAAAAGACAAATGCAGGAAGGAATGTTTAAAAATAGATACATTGTGCAATTGGTAGAGCTGTGAACTGGTCCAGCCACTTGGGAGAACAATTTGAAACTATGCCTAAAGGGCTACAAAACTGTGCATACTATAGACTCAGAAATACCACTTCTATGTCTCTGTAGCCCCCAAAGACCAAAAAGGTAGTAGAAGGGGCACTCACAAGTATAAAAATGTTTATAGCAGCTCTTTTGTGGTTGCAAAGCATAGGAAACTGAGGGTGTACCCATCAACTGGGGAATGGCTGAACAAATTGTGGTACATGATTATGATGGAATGCTATTATACTATTAATATGTTAAAGAGAATGGTTTAAGAAAAACCTGGGAAGACTTAGATGAATTGATACAAAGTGAAATGAGCAGAACTAGAACTTTGTACACCATAACAGCACTATTGTAATGACCATCAACTATGAAAGACTCAGCTGCTTTTATCAAGGCAGTGATCCAAGACAATTCCAAAGGATTCATGAAAAAAAAAATGTGTCTATCCCTAGAGAGACAACTAATAACTCTGAATGAATATTGGAGCATTTTTTCCTTTATTTATTGTTCTTGCTCTTTTCCCCCTCATAATGTGTCTAATGTGGAAATATTTTCCATGACTTTATATGTATAATGGATACTGTATTTTTTGCCTTAATGAATGGGGGAAGGGAGAAGGGAGAGAGCAAATTTGGAACTGAAAATAAAAATTGAAAAGTAAAATAATAAAAAGTTAGGAAAAAGTAAAAAAGAAACACATTTAGTGTGGAAGAGAGAACAAGAATAGAAGTGAATGTTTGGAAGGTAAGTCTGACTGGAATATAGAGCTTGGGAAATGAAGCAGTGTAATAAAAGTCAAGAAAGGGAGATTGGGGATGTCTTGAATGACAAGATAATGACATTATACTTCACTTAGAAACGGAACCATTTTGTGAGCAGAGGAGAAACAGTTATCAATGTGAAGAATGTGTAAGCGAGAAAAAGTTGCAGAAAAGCAAAGTTAGGCAGCTATTAAGGTTGTACAGTACTTAGTAAATATATTTTGTGGATTTGTAAACAATGTTAATAAAAATTATTTTAATAGTACCAATTTCACACAGATAACCCTAAATGCTCCTTTTTATATTTCTTCCTGAAGAGTTTTCTTTCCATTCTTCAACAACTCTCTGGGATAATTTTCTGTGATAGTTGACCTGCTCTATTTGCTTCTTCATTTTCCACCATTTATCGTCTCTTCATAGTAAATAGATTGTGACTTTAGCTTTCTAACTACTTTTTAATGGGCTCAGGGATTCCATAATACATTCACAGTTGTTACACAACTAACATAATCTTCCATATAACCTATCCTATACAGGATCAATAAGCCTAGATGAATTTTCTGAAAAAATATTTCCTTTTTTCTCCAAAATTGATTGAGACCTCAGAGTGTGATGCAGTGGGAAAGACAGTCGGATTTGGTATTAGAGGGGTTAGATTGAATTGTGGCTCTGCAACTTACTACCTGTGTTAGTTACCTAGGAACTCATTTAATGTCTTTGAGGCTGAGTTTTCTCTCAAATGAAATGGTTGGGTTAAATGACACTTTAGACCCCTTCCAGTTCTTGATTGATAGACTGAAGGAGTCGTGACGGTTTTATGTTTACATTCACATCTTCATAACAATAAAAAAGTGCCTCTTGTGCTTCATTTTTTTTTAGTGGAAGAGTTTGCTACACTGGATCTAAATACCCAGATCTCCTGATCAGGGAACTTTTTAATGTACCTCTGTGTTGTGAGTGCCTTTCTTTGGATTTTTCCAAAGGAAATAAATAAAGTCCTATCATCTATCCTCCCTCCCTCCCTTCTTTCCACCTACCCCTCTTTGAAGGGGGAAGGATCTAGTCCATAACTTTTGCAGTTCAACCTCTTCTGGTACAAGTGACTATTCTAATGGGCAAACCTTGTGACCACTCTTTCTCCAGGCTGCAAAATTGCTAAGGAGTTTGAGAACCTCCTTTTCGTCCCAGTTATTGTCTGCCACCTCATAGCGTCATAGCGTAGTCTTAGAAACCCTGTTGCTCCTGGTGATAACCCTTAGTGCTTCTTCACTGAGGATGTTCTGAACAAGGTGATCAGCAAGCCCTTTCCTAATTACTATATTTCATAATCTTGACAGGGCGCACTCTGTTGGAAAAGCTGTTTAGCCAGCAAGAGAACGCACCACCAGAAGAAGCGGAGAAATTTTGTTCTCGGATTATTGCGATGGGTCTCCTACTTCCTTTCAGCGACTGCTTCAGGGAGCAGTGTAACCAGAGTGCCCAGCAAAGCTCAGCTCCATTTGATGTAAGTCATGGAATATATCCGTGCTTGTATTCCAGGCTGCAGGAATGGTATCTTTGATCTGTAATACTCTCTAATCACCCTGTATACTCTGAAATAGAACACCATACATGCTGCCCCTCCCCATTGACTCTCAGTAGGTTTTCTCGAATGAACTCGGTGTGTTCCAGGTTTTCACATTTTTTTCACCTGTGTGGTTGCTTTTAATCTGTCAAACTTCCTTGGCTTAGCAGACAGTTATAGTGACTATTTTCTAGCCTGCGTCTCAATCGCTGATGAGTGTATTGTCCAGATAAATCATCTTTCCTGGCTTTGCAGATACTTAGATACACGTTCTTCCGGCTGCATATTAGCATATTATATCCTTCCCATGATTCAGCGGATGCCATTCCACAGGGTACGAGTGTTGTTCCCATTGGACCGGGGTTTCCACGAACCCTTGAATACTACATCAATACATTTCATAACTCATTTATGTATTTAGATAATCACATGAAGAAGCTTCATTGTAGTTCCCTACCCACTGCTGATCAAGACAGTTAATGCCCTAGGAAAGCAATTCAAAAGGCATAGTCATCATTATTGATAACATCAGCACACCGGGATTATTTTAAAGAAAAAAATATCCCCCATCTTTCTTAAGGTATGTGGTTTGTACACAGTATTGGGCTTCAGTGGGATCAGATTTGAGAACAGATGTATAAGAATTCCTGTCAGAAAGGGGCTATTGGATAATTGACTCAGCTGGATATGGCTCTGTGCTAGAAAGGATAAAAATCATGGCATTAATTTCATATTTAGTTCCAAGACCATCTGACCCACTAACTTGGGTGTCTCAAAGGTGGGTATGCTTTTTGTTGGTAGTAATGAGTTTTAGAAAGAAATGTGTAGTTCTTGAAGGGAAAAATGTTATGGAATAAGAGGAAATGTTTTTGTTTCTTTTTTCCTTTCTGTGGGCCACAGAAATCCTTGTTCTTGCTCAATTTCTGTTCAGAACTTACACTAAAATGGGTCAGTGGCTGAACAGGCTATTTTGTCACCTTCTGGCTACTTTCCTTCTGAGCAAAATTTCCCTAGGATGTTCAGTAACTTGTGAAGCCTTCTTCTCAAGGCTTTTCTTTTGTCTGTCTTCAAAGCTTGTAAGTGTTCTTTTTGTGTAAGGACATGTCAGCTGACCACTGCTGGCAGGGTTTGTTCAGCACCATAAAAATAGTTCCCCTCGCCTATAGGAGCAATTGGATAAGTCTGAGCCTTTCCTCTCTGTCTCCTCTGACAGAGGTGTGAGTCATCGTGGAGACGGAACTTGAGGAGCATAATAAGCAGGGTGAAGACAGTCTTTATTTCCTCTCCCTCAGAGTTTTGAAGCTTTTAAAGCCAATCACTAAAAGAAATCAGATCTTGGCAAGTCAGAAGAGACCTCTGATAAACACAAATGCAGAAAGCTGTTGTTTATAGCTCATGTTCAGCACCTGCCTTTGCTTGAATGCCTATTCCCAAGACAATTTATCCTCTTTAACGTAAAGCTCAGAAGCAAATAATCTGAAGGAACAGGGGGTGGGGTGGGAAAGAGGAGGTAACCAGAACAGAGTAACTGTCTCACATCTATTTCTTCTTTTAATTTATTTGCTGGAGGAGACAGCCTCCCCATCCCCCCCCACCCCCCCATGCTACCTCCCACCCAGCCACATATGTGCTAAGACTATTACAAATCAGACAGGCAGGAAAAGAACCCAGAATAGCAGGATCACAAAAACTCGAATAAGAGAGTATCCAGGAGGAGAAGAGTGGTCAACAGTGTCAAATGATGTATAGCAGGGGTCAAGAAGGATCTCTCTAAAATGTAATCTCTCCTTATCTACTGGTTCCTTCCCTGATGCCTACATGCAGTGCCCTCCCCACCCCAACCTTGAAAAGCATCTCACTGGACTATACCATCCCCTCAAACTATCAAGCAAGATCTCTCCTCCTTTAAAGAACCAAACCCCTAGAAAGAAAGAAAAAAGCTTTCTCTCCCTGTTGACCACCTTTGTCTCTTCTCACTCCTTTAATGACCTTTAGCAAACTGGTTTCCAATCTCATCACTCAAGTGAAATTGCTCTCTCCAAAGTTACCAGTGATCTCTTAATTGGCAAATGTGATGGTCTTTTCTCAGTCCTCATCTCTCTTGACCTCTCTGCAGCTTTTATACTGTTGATTGCCTTTGCCTCCCATGTGATCTCTGGATTTATGGGGTTTTATGACATTATTCTCCCTTGGTTCTCCTCATATTTCTTTGACCCTTACTTTTCAGTCTCCTTTGCTGGATCATCATAGATCTTGCACCCCCTAACTATGGATATACCGAAACAATCTGTCTTGTGCCATCTTCTCTGTTCACATTTCACAGTTTCATCCTGGGGTCTTTTCTCACCAGGGCCCCTCACTATGCTCCATTTGAATTTGTCGTAAGTTGATTTAAGGGTCTAGCTGTATGTAGCTGAAAATGTCAAAGTACCATGAAACTTCAATTTTGTTTCTTTTTAAAAAATTAACCATTTGAAAACCAAGAGAAAATCTGATGACCTTTGATTACTGGTATTGCTTAAACAATTCAGGTAAGAGATGATAAATTAGCAACATTAATGAATTTCTCATGTGAAATTGGAATTTTTCCCTATATGTATTTTAATTCAAATTGTACGTATGGGGATCAGTAGTATGTCTCAAGAGCAGAACATTACCCTTGGTAGTGCATCTTTTTCTTTGCATCCTTTGTTGTGCATTGTAGGTAAGCATCTGATAAGAATGTAAGCCTCTTGAAGGAAGAAACTCTTTCATTTCTGTCTTTGTTTCCCCAGTGCCTAGCAGATTACACAATAGGTGTTTAAATTTTTGCTACTTAACTGACAACTCTATTTCTAAAATTAGGTAGATTGATTCCATGTCAGATAATGAAAATTTTTTCTCTTTGAAATGGTTAAAGCCAAGTCAGTTGAAACATTAAAGTTGAAATAATTAAAGGCAAATTGAACTCTTTTTTAATATGCTACCCTTATATCTTCATTTTGGGTAAAAATCAGGGGATTTTGAAGAAATTAGAAGGCTCCCAATTACCCAGGATGGAAACCTGGTGTCATCTTTATTTCCTCATTCTTTATTATGCCTCTCATAAGCTATCTCTTTTCAGGTACTGTGGATTTTACCTTTATAACATATGCTATGTAACACTGACCCCTTTCTTTCTTCCTCTGCTACCACCCTGGTATAGGCCCTCATCTTACCTGGACTATTACAGTAGTCTGCTGCTTAGTCTCCTGTCTTCAGGTTTCTCCTGAAGTTCATCTCCCACTCAGTCATCAAATCAATTTTCCTAATCTGACCATATCACCCTTTCTACCTGACCCTTTTATCCAACAAACTCCAGTAACTATCACCTCCAGGGTAAAATATAAAATCCTTTCCTTGACATTCACAGCCTGCAAGCCCTCCACCCCCTACCTTCCTGGTCTTATATTTTACTGATGACCTTCTATTGTATGATCCAGTGAAACTGACCTCCTCCTAGTTCTTACAACATGAAACTACATCTCCTGACTCCAGACATTTTCGCTAGCTATCTCTCATGCCTGCAATTCTTTCCCTCCTCTTCTCTGCTTCTTGACTTCCTTCATATCCTAGCTAAAATCTCATCTTCTACAAGAAGCTTTTGTTGATCCCCCTTCATACTAGTGCCTTCCCTCTATGATTATGAACATTTTATCTTGTATTTATCTTGTTCTGCTTAGCTATTTGCATGTTGTACCCCTCACCTAACTATGAGTTCCTTTAGAGCAAGCATAATCCTTTGCCTTTCTTCATACTCTGAGTGTTTGCACATACTGGATAACTTAATAAGTACTTATTGACTGTTGATTGTTGTTGGCTTATAGAAATTTTAAGCAGAAAGGGAATTTAGGGAACTTTTAACAAATATGTGGGTTCAGAGAAGGAAAATAATGTGAAAATTCTGAAGAAATAATAGTAGCTATGGAAATTGGCCTTCCAGGAAAATTTGGAAAAGAGGAATAACATAAAAATGTTGATGAAAGCTTATTTTTTAAAGTGAATTTCAGTTATTGTCTTAGAATAGAGCAGTGAGCTTGGAAAACAAAGGGGCAGTCACACTGATTCATTCTTGTTTTTCAGTGTTGACATCAAATACTGGAAATGCATCAACAGTTAGCATAGTTCCTAGCCTACAGCATGCTTTCAATGAATATTTGTTGATTGATTGATTGATTTAAAAAAAGAGAAAGCTGGATAAAATCCAGCTGAATAGAATTATGAAATGAGAGCTAGCACTCAAAGAAATTGAATAAAAAGGCTAGCTCTGATGCTGATGCTCCAAATCAACAGAGGAAGCTAAGTCAGGATAGATGCTACGGGGCTGTACCTCGATTTAGTGAAGTGCCTGTTAGGAAAACAGTTTTGATCTAAGATTGGAGAAGATGCACCTTCTCTCAAACAGAAGAAGACAAGTTCCTTCCTGAACATCTACAATATCCCTGAGAAGTTGTCATCCAGTATGTTTGAAGGCTTCTCAAGTCATGGTAAGCCCACTCCCAAGGATGTACATTGTACTTTTTCTCAAGTCCTCTAGTTAAAGGAATTTTTCCCTACATCAAGTTTGAAATTTACATTGTAACTTTCATTTGTTGCTCCTGCTCCCTAGGTTGAAATAAAACAAATTCCTTTCCCCCATGACAGCCTAGTAATGAAGGACAGTGACTCCTAAGTTGGGGTTAGACCCTTGGAAGAGAGTGATTAATGTCAAAATTAAGCTAGGTGGGTAACATCAGATTATGGTTTCATAACTTCTCATGAAAATATTTACTTTGGATCTCAAAGGTCTTTCTCAGTGTAACACTATTAGTTGCAGAACGGGAAAAACTTTGTGAGTACGCTGTGCTGTTCCAGAGGAGAGGGGGTTGGGAGGAGAGAGAGGGAGAGGGACGGAAAAAGCAGAAAAAGGAAAGAGGAAAGCAAGGCTGTGATCCCTTGAGTAAAGCAGAAAGTTTTCTAAAACAAACTGTAACAGAAACTGTCTTCAGTAGGAAAAGTGGTAGGGCCTATGTTCTACAACAGTGTGTCCAGGGGGCCAATACTGCTATTTGGTCTCATCCAATCTGGAGTGGTCCAGATAGGGTGTGTGATAAAACAACAGGACATAATAATTTCTAGAATCCTTTGTTCCTCAATCATGATATTATAAATGAGGGTTGATCATGCCCAGGATAAACCATGGGTCCACTGTAGCATAACTGAGTCATTTTAATTGTTTTCCCCTTATTTTGCATTATCAGGAAATATCTCCTCTCTGAGTTCATGTAGTAGGTTTACTCCTGCCAAAATATATTTGCCACAATGCATAAATTATAGGGGTGAAAACCTAGGTTTAATTTTTATGCTCAGACATAGGCTCAGACCTCAGAGAAAACCTAAACTCCTTACAATCTCACAAGCCCTCTTATAGGCAAAATTATGTCAGAGTGATAGAGAGGTAATTCTTTTACTTTTTGAAATCTTATACATTCCTCTTAGGCCATAAAATGTTAAAGAAAAGGTAGAACCATAATCCCTTACTTGCTTCAGGGTCATAGAAGTTGAACAAATTTAGTTAAATGGAGTGGTAATCTCATACATCCCCTAAGGAAACTCTATAGTGCCGTGTGTGTGCGCGTACACACACACACACACACACACACACACACACACACACACATACATATACATATAGATCAAACAAACTCTATAGGTAAACCACGGCAGTCAGGTTACAGATTAAACTACTTTTACAGAGTTCCCAAAATGGTTGCTTGAGGGGGAAGATTTACATTTCACCAACGAGTCAGGGACAATTAAGAGTTTTCCTCTGACTTTTTGTCTAAGGAATTTTAAGGCTCCAAGTAAATTTTCAAGTTTTGGTCAAGTAAGGTTAATATTAACCAAAAGTTGCAGGAGGAATAAGAGGAAATCAAAGATGCTCATTACACCATCCTTTGACAAAACAACAAATTCCTTAGGAAGAGCCATAGAGAATTGTAAGTCCTCTGGAGATTGGTGTTTTGAGAAGATTTCTGCCCTGGAGATTAGAGAAATGCTCTCAGTTTTGTTTTTTTTCCTCCTCTCAAAGGATGTTGCTACTTTTGGAATTCTCAGGGGTTATACACTAACAAGCTTATCTGATGAAAGGTGTTTTAGATGAAGGGATTTGTTTTCTGTATTGCCCATTAAGCCTTTGGTCACGTGTGTGTGTGTGTGTGTGTGTGTGTGTGTGTGTGTGTGTGTGTGTGTGTGTGTGTGTGTGTGTGTAAGTGCAAGTGCTTAGCTGAGAAAAATTTAATTGGTTTCCAGGCAGTTAACAGAATTGCCTAGAAATGCTATTCAGTAAAGTTAATTCCACATTTTGGTACTTACAAGATTTTCTCCCTCCTCCCCCCTTTCTTCCATCGTGTTCTCATTAGAAGGAAATGAGATGTGAAATGCCTTTATTTTTCATTCAAGAAGATCTAAAAATTTTACCTTTTAAGATGTGTTTTAAATACTTTCCTCTAACATTTTATCATCTTTCATTTGTATGCTTAAAAAATAAACTGGCTTTGTTCTCCTTTTCTCTTTGTCCCCCTTTCACTGTTATGAATGAGTTTCCCTGAAATCTTTCACTGAATGGAAAAGATTAATTAGAACACATTCTAAGTCATAGAAAAGAGGGTTTAGAATAAAATTCCATAAAGCAAGGTGATTTGCATGTGACTCTAGAAAACCTTTTCCTATTTGCATGAAATAGCTAGGTATTAATTTATGTACATTTTGTACAACGTCTGTGTACATTTGTGACAGTGTTTTACCTACCAGTGTTGTGTTTACCAGGGATTTTTAACCTGATTTTATATATATATATATATATATATACATATATATATATATATACAAAATGTCTTATATATGTGTAACATGGGACAAATATCCATTGGTTTTTTGTTGACGTCTACTTTGCTACTGCACCCTAAGTGCCATTGGATCTCTTTACATGCCCCGCTCAAAACTTTCTTTGTATGCTTCACTTCCACCTTTAGTATGTGACCTTCTTGAGAGTAGGAACCACTTTGCTTTTCAATTTGCATCTGCAGGGATTAGAACAGTGCTTGGCACACAGTAAATATTTAATAAATACTTTGTCATTCATTCATTATCTGGTTACGGAATTGTGTTCCTGATGCAAAATATCTTTTGTATTTACCATTTTTTCTGTCACCGTTTTTATATTTCTCATCCCTTGGTGTCAGAATTTAGGAGTGGACTGGGCTAAGAAAGTGATGGAAAAGGACATTAGTAATGGGTACATCCATAGGGCACTGATAGAAGTCCAGCAAATATAACATTTTGTGCCAAATTTTAAGACAAATACAACCAGTTAGCCTTCGTTTAGAGATACATTTTTTCAGTCTCTCAAATCAATTCAAGTTCCATGTGGTGCCCTCTGCTGGTGACTTCAAATTTTGACTTTCCTTAATAAGTAATTTCCAAGTACTCTATTAACTGGGTTGAGAAAAATCTCAGCAAATAGTATTTCATTTATAAATGAAATTTGATAATTTCATAATATTAAATTTCTTACCATTAAATTAATTAAAAAAACAAATGCAACTTTTTAGTCATTGGAAAGGAAATAGTATTGTTGATATTTTATTGTTTGTATGTGTACACACACAAAACTCATTTTTATTACCTGTAAGATACACATTATATAAGAGAATGCTTTCTATATTATTTTTATGTATGAAATATATAACAAAATAAAGTTGATTTGTAAGTTATTTTAAAAAATGCAGTTATTTTCTTTATCAGAAAGGAAATAGTATTGCTAATATTCTTTATATATGGTATATGTCATTAAATTTTATATAAAATGTAAATATTACATAATATATGACTTATATTATATTTTATTTTTGCCATATGTAATGCATAATTAAACATAACTGATCTGTTACATATAACTATTATGTTATAAATATATTATTTTATCCTTTGTTGTATATAACTCAAATTTTATATATTATGTATAACAAGGAATATCAGTTCTAAATTTTGATAGCTAGCTATAAAATAGATAGCTAGATTACTATCTATGAAAACAGAGGAATGCTGATGTAGTCAAGGTCCTCATTGCATGATCTATCTAGATTTATATAATGACTTGTGTTGGCATAGCACTGCAACTGGATAAAGGTGTTTGCCAGGATTCTTATATCACAGAGCCTTCTTAAATGGTGTTTTTAGAATTTAATTTTTGCCTCTAAATTATTCTGGAACTAAAATAATTTCAAAATTTCAGACAAAAACTGACAAATGCTCTTTCTATTAAATTACTTCCGAGTCAGTATTACTGAAAATGTGTTATTTGTGATGCAGTCCAGCATAGTTTGAAAGAGCACTGTACTTGGAGTCACAAGATATGAGGTTAGACATCATCTCACATTGCTAGTTGTGTGACTATTGGCAAGTTACTTGAGCATCACTTTCCTCCTGAAATTAATAATTATAATAACAATATATTTACTAACTACCTTGAAGGATTGGGTTGGTCAAAATACTTTGTAAGTCTGAAAGTACCATATAAACCTTAGTTATTATACATATTGGTTTTTATGTTAATTATGCACACGTATATCAGAATGGAAAGATTACTTGACGTAAAGCATATATTTTTTTAAAGTGTTAAGGACCAAACGTGGTTGTCCTGACTATTGAGAACTTTTTATAATGGATCTATTTCTGGTTAAAGTACTTTAGCTTTACAGTTCCCAACTTTGGTAATGATTTTGGTAATAGATATAACTCTCAGCCACTTATTATGATTATTTACTGATATTACTAACACCTAATGCTCACTTCCTCAGGAAACGTCAGGCTTCCATTTAGCACCAACGAAATACAGAAAAGCAGCATCGGTCGAAAAAAGCAATCTATTAATTGAGACTACAAAATAGCCTCAAAGCTAATAGAAAGTTCACGTGTGATTTCTGTGGAAGGAGAAGCCATTGGAAAAGATTCAGAGCGCACATGAATAAGCATAGTAGGGGAAGGGCTAAGAACCTGTGCACCAGTATATATTATCATCACACTAATTCAAATGAAATTCAGCTACCTCTCAATTTAGCCTTGTAGGAAACTGGACTGAGATTTTTTTTTTAAAGCCCGTTCTAAGTTTTCATTGGTTATGAGTGAGAAGGGGCTATTTTGGGCAAAAATCCAGATACAGGTGAAAAATAATTTGTTGGTATGTGTTCGGATAAGGTGGGTCAGCACTTAGTTGATGTAAAGAGTCTTCTTAATTATGATCACATTTACATTTTTGCCAAATACATACATACATACATATATATATATATATATATATATGTATGTGTACATATATATATTTAAGATTGAGGTGATTTGGCGGCTGTGCGCGCGTATGTTTGCGAATGAAGTTGAGGTTGTGTGCTGCGCGCCAGGAGTGAAAAGAATGGACAGAGTAGTCAGTTTCTGTCACTTAGGAGGCAGAGGGGGTTTCCGACATAGAATTTTATCATCTTTTGGTTCTGAGTTCTGTATTCTGGTTCCATTCCTTTGGTGACGCCCAGAGCTGTTCCTTCTCCATACTTTCTCTTCTCTCCTCTTCCCCTTTCCCCATTCCCTTTCCCTTTCCCCCCCCTCCCCTTTCCTCCCTTCCCCCTCCCCCCAGTTTACTTTTCCCTTCTTTCTCTGTCTCCCTCTTTCCTCCCTCCTTTCCCATTCTTTCTTCCCAGTCTCTTCCTTTCCTCTCCAGAAGAGGAGCAGCACAGGTCACCATCTCACGCTATCATGTCTTCCCCTGCCGGCTCTCCTCAAACAGCCAAGAAGCTGCCCAAACATGATGGAGTCTCCAAGGAAAGAGCCCACGCACTTCCCTGCCAGAACCCTTCTTCCAATCCATTACCATTTCCATCTACACATGAATCACAATCTCAAAACTGTATTCTTCCTTCTGGACACCACTCCCCAGGGTCTGATAAAGGAATCTCCCTGCTTTTGGATGGCGTTGATTATAATTCTAATGACCACATTGTTCGATCTCAAAGTGCTGTGACTCTTGTATCTCATCCTAGCAATAGGAACACTCAAGTAGAATCCCAGGAGGTAGACAACAAGGGCTCTACTGTCCGTGGCAGGGTACAGCGGGCCTCAGGATCTTTCTTAAGCCTGACTGCATCTTCAAGTCATTTACATAACAGTGTGTCTCAATTATATTCTTTGTTAGGCCATCACTACAGTGGTCCAATTGGGTATTCCAGCAACTCTTCAACTGCTTCTCCAGGATTTTCCCCTCCTCCTGGCCATCGTGCCAGATCTCCTACTTCCAGTTCTGTGAGTCGAAGTGTTTCCTATCCCGTAGTAACTGCTAGTGACCCCTGTAGCACTGTGTTCACCTCACAGAGCACCCCAACTATTAAGCAAGTTAGAGATAATTTCTCTTCTGGACAAAACAACTGTCAGTTACCCACAACAGTCAGAGGAGGGACCTCTTCGATACTGTCTCATGACTTTAATTCTAAGGCAGTCAGTAAATCAGCCAAAGATAATCCTAGATGAGACTATACAGGATTCCTGATTATGGCAGTTAACCCAACTAAGACCTCTGCAAACTGTTCAGTCTGTTCTGTAAAATAAAATATTCAGCTTCCTCAGCCCAGTCTAGAAGTTTCCATGATTTCCTCCAGAAGCCTTTTTTAGCAAGAATACAACCTGTCTGCAAGAACACCATTGGAGCCTGTGACCTCAATTATCATCTTCAGAGCTATCTGCTGCTTCTCACCTCTTCCAACACTTGCAACGTTTTTATGTTCAGATTTTAGGATGCCCCAAGAGGAGCAAAAGCTCCCAGTGATACGTTTGGAATGTTGGATTGACTCATAAAAATCTTCAAAGAAGATTAACCTTCAAAATGACATTTTGGATAGAATAAAGTGGTATTCCCCTGCTGCTGGTCCATGGCAAAATTTTACTCCTCATAACTCGTAATTTTTAAAATCTACACCTATATAAACATCTCTTCTTGCTCCTCCTAGAAATTTGGGGTTCAGAATTGGAAAGAAACTAAGATATCTAATCTAATCCTTCATTTTACATATAGATGAGTAAACTGAAGCCCAGGGTCCCACAGGAAGGAAGTGCTGGAGCTTACATTCGAGCCTAAATTCTTCCTCTCCGGATTCCTTTGTCTTTCCTTTGTACTATATTACTGTGTTCTGTCCCCTCCCTCCTTCTTGTTTTCCTACCTCATAATCATCTGCTTCTAGAGTCCTCTGGAATAGAAGTGTGGGAGGACAGAAAAGTTCCTAATAGGGAATTTAGATATTTCACCTGGGCTAGGAAACACTGAAATAAAACAATTTATATGTAGTAAGGAATGAAAAAAGCATTTTATCCATTCTTGAAAATTTATTGCACAAATAACATTTGTGGTTTTCACCAGAGAGATGAAAATCTTATTCATTTCTCAGCAAAGGAAAAGTATGCTTTACTTTACATTGACATAATGTCACATACTTGTATAGAGTCTCACTGGACTCCACAAACACAGCTAGCTACTACTTTGATAAAAAAAAAAAAGCTACAATGGTAATAGTTTATATTTCTCTAAGTATACAATGAGAGAGGTAGATTAAGTGAGTTGCAAGGTGACTTCCAAACCTAACATTCTATATTTAAAAAAAAAAATAGTAATTGCTGTGTGAATAAAAATAATATGCCTGAATTAAGCAAATGTATATGAATTAATAAAAATTGCCATTTAGTTGCATTTTACGGTTTCTAAAACATGTACATACATAATTGCATTTCATAACAGCACTTCAAAGTGGGTGTTACAGATCTCCATTTTACAGATGTAAAAACCAAGCATCAGCTTAAATGACAAGTTCATGGTCACATAGCTATTAACTTTCAGAGGGTGGATTCAAACTCTATTTTAGAGCTTTTTTCAGTTGTTTCTCACAAGTTTGTGGATAATGTTTTCATAAAATGGTAGGTAATTAAAAGGTACAATATGAAACTAATGATATAATTGGAACAATAAAATGACATTACACTAGTGAATTTGTTAATGATTTTCCCTTTTTACTGCATAAAATCAAATTTCATTTCTCTACTATGGGTCATCCACAGGTAAGCACTTCTTTCTGTATCTCTGCTATTTTCTTCTTAAGCTATGGTTTCCCTCAGTAACCCTCTTTTACCCTCTGATGAGTCAAATTCTTGACTTTTCATAAAGCAGTTAAGTGTTACCAGTTTAGACTTTGAAATTTCAAATGCTTGGTGTTTCCAGGAAGTTATATTTTTGAAGCAACCAATACATGGTATGCATCATCATAAAAGTCTCAATCTTTATTTTAGGTCCCTATTCCCCTCCCCTTTTCATGATACAAAGGACCTAACTACTGATTTTAATGTGTCCCCTTTTGATATGTGAATTTGGGCACCTTACTACATTGATGCACTTCTTGTGAGCAACAGGAATCATAAAGAATCGTTAACATAATTTTTTTTTAATGAAACTCTAGCTTTGAAAGTTTTTTTAACCAATAGACTCTTTTCTGTGATACCTGTCAGAATCTAATTAATAGATTGAATAGCAATGTAATATTATCAAATAATGTACAGAATCATCTTTTTAGTGACAACAGAAGGACCAATAGCTCACTCAAAAGGTTTCCTTCATATTTATATGCTGTATATTATAAAGCAAAGATTTGCCAATATATCAGTAACAAGTTGAAAAAAGGGAGAGTCCTCTATTTAAATATTTTTGACCCTAAAGAAGTTCTTTTCATTACTTTGTCAGGTGTCATCTGCCATCTTGAAAATGAGATGTCTAGGACTGTCTTCTACATTTGGGTAGTAAGGTGTAACACTAAGATAGGTATCTGTTATACTTGATTTCTATTGCAAACTTAAGTAAATACATGTAGTTATTCCAAAATTATGTGTGTCCAGTCTCTTAGTAGATATGATTATCACAAAAGAATTGTCTTCTGTCATCAAGAAAATCACAGTTTTGTTGGGAGAGATGATCTAGTGTTGTGGTTTGATGACAGTGGTTAAATTCCTTGAACTTCCAAAATAGAGTGCTTCAATCCTTTTAGAAAAGGTAACTTAACTCAGAGATTAAGTTGTTCCCTGACTACCTGCACCCCACCTCCAAGCAATTAAAGCCTGCTTCCCTTTTGCCTGTATTACTTGATACACAGATTGAGTCAAGGGTTGCATGTTTACATTTGATCCAGAGTAGGGCAAAGTAGCATAGTTCAAGTCCTATTACTTAATATGTACCTGCATTTTCATACATACATACATACATACACACATATATACATATAAATGTAAAATGTATACACATACAAAATATCCTGATAAAGAAAGGGCTAGCTCAAATGTAAACTAAGAGCAGAGTATGAGGAAAGACAGAGAGAAGGAAGAGGTCAGGACAAAAAATAGGGAATGGTGAACTATCCAGATAGGCTGCAGTATAGGGCAATGAAAGGGATTCAAGTCAGAGAATACTGGAAAAATGAAGTTGTATTCAAGTAAAACAGGAGATTATGATGGAGATGGAGATTTTTTTAATACTTGCATAATCTTGTAGACATAGACTTGTAGAATATCTACAAGGATACTGTTGTAATTTATAACTGTTTATCATATCACTTCATAAATGGCTCCCAGGCTCCATCAGTAGAAAAATTTACTACCCATTAAATAGCTCCATATGACCCTTCCTTTTTTTTTATATGCATGTTTATTTATTTCATTAAATATTTCCCAAGGACATTAAAAATTTTTAACATTTAAAAAAAATTTTGAGTTCCAAATTCTCTCCCTCCCTCCTGTCTCTTCCCTACCTGTTGAGAAGGCAAATGATATGATATCAATTACAGATATGAAATAATGCAAAACATAGTTCCATATTAGCCTTGTTGCAAAAAGAAAAGACATGTAAAAACCTTAAAAATTAAAAGAACCAATTATGTTTCAATGTTTACTCAGTTTCACCAGTTCTCCCTCTGGAGGTAGATAGCATTTTTTATCATGGGTCCTTTGGGATTGTCTTGGATCATTGTCTTGATCATAGCTGAGTCTTTCACAGTTGATCATCATTACATATTCCTATGTACAATATTCTCCTGGTTCTTCTCACCTCACTTTGTATCAGTTCATTGAAAACTTCTCAGGTTTTTCTGAAGCCATTCTGCTCATCATTCTTTTAAATAACACAATGGTATTCCATCGCAATCATATATTGCAACTTGTTCAGTCATTCCTCAATTGATGGACATCTCAATTTCCACTTCTTTGCCACTGCCAAAAGAGTTACTATGACTATTTTTATACAAATGGATCCTTTTCATTTTTCTTTGATCTCTTTGGTATTCAGACCCAGTAGTGGTATTTCTGGGTTAAAGGGTAAAGGGCATAGTTCCAAATTTGAATCCTGGTTTTGAATAAGCTGGAGTTTCCCTCCATCCTTCCCTCCTTTCAACATACACACAAAGTATAATGGGTAATGATTGAGGAGTTTTATAAATGCCACAAAAGCTTCGTAGAAGCCTAATGGGAGAGAGAAAAGTTTCTCTGAGTTGTCAGCAGAAGAGAGTGTTTCAAAAGACCAAATGAAAGTCATTTGGTTAAAGTCCAAACCACTTCCGGTGTAGTCATAATTTGAAAGACTGAAATTTATTGATTACACTTCAAAAGGCCTCTGCAGAGCCTTACCCATGTACTCCTTGCTGCAATTGCAGAGGAAGAGTCTAAATTGCTCTGTGAAGTAATGCTGTGTCAGGAAACTGGCCTCTACAATAGTGTAGGAGTCTTCTGACAGCAGTTTTTAGAGAAGGTTTAGTAAGAGACCATAAACCTGCTTCATAGAAGGAGTTAGTTTTTTTCATGACACATCTACAAGGGGAAGAAATCAAACAGGCTAAATCACTAAGGACAGAGATACTGATTGGCTTTGAGATTGGTAAGAAGGAATGTAAACCTTTCTGTTGGTGTGGAGGCTTGTTACAATACAGAAAGAATGGGTCAAAAGCTACTATTAATGAAAGTCGAGCAAAATATTTTGATCAAGAAGATAGCCTTTATGCATTTCCAGTGAAACTAAAAATTTAGTATCTCTCTTTTTTTTTTTTTTTTAGATTACATAATCGTCTATAGCAAATTGAATTGCAACTATGGGAATGACCCATGATTTTTGTTTGGTAGCCTGCTAAGATAAGGGGTGTCTGAACTCAGTTCTTTTTTGTTTTCCCTTGTCTTCCAGTTCTGTTTCTTTGAAGCTGAATAAGTTCAAGATTCCATAGTATATAATGAGCATTCTTTGTTTTTGTTTTAAAACAAAGACAATCAGGTGAAAATTCAAAGGTACCAAGAATTTAAAATATGAACTCTAGAAATTTAAAATATTTAATCTTTTCTACTTGTGCAAGATTTTACAAGATTTGGAGTAAAGAAACTATCAGGTCAAGAGTAACTGGAAAATAATACTGATTTAATTTCATTTAATATTAATATTCTTTGGCAAATAATGCGATATTTGTTTACCTTTTTAAATAAGTCACAGTGACAAGTTGGAAAAAAGAAACTTTTCTGAAATCAACCCAAATATAAAATTTGTACTTTTAAAATGACAGTAAAGCTGTTTGGAAAAACTCTAAAAACTGTGGTAAGACTTCCACTGTCACTAGGGGCCAGTTTCCTGACATAGCATTACTTCATAGACCAGTTTAATTTTGTTTTTCATTTGTAATACTATATGTATCAGTTGTGACCATTTTGGAGGTTTTCTTGGCAAAGATAATGGAGTGGTTTGCCATTTCCTTCTCCAGCTCATTTTACAAATGAGAAAACTGAGGCAGATGGGGTTAAATGACTTACCTAGGGTCACACAGTAAGTTTCTGAGGCAGAATTGAACTCAGCTGCTGAAGTGGGAGGGGAGGGAGTAGTTAACTTCATTCAGTTAATGTTTTCTTAGTCATCTTTTTTTGCTTGGTCTGTAATGCTGCCTGTGATGGGGCTGAAATGCTAGTCACTGACAGAATAGTTTTTATTATATCTATGTTCTGCTATGCTCTAGCCTTCATCTTGGAGAAGAGAGCAATTAGCTTCCTTCTTGTCCAATTTAAGCAGCATAGCAGTGTATTCTGATCTAGTTGAAAAATTGCTTTTCTCAATGAGAAAAGTGAAATTCCTGTTTATGCTATATTCCTCTTCATATCTCTATCATGTCAAATCCTAGGTTGAATTGTAGACATTATGTTGACTTGTCAAAGACATTGAATAGAAAACATTATTTTTCCACTCATTTATCCCTTTTCCTTTTCAGGGAGCTTTAAAAAAGTTTCCTCTATGACTTTGTCATAATTAAAGTATTTATTTTTAAAATGTCAAGTAAATTAAGTATGAAGTGATCTCCCCTTCATTTGGTAAATTATTCTTTCTTCTACTTGACTCTTTTACTCTATAGGTTATATGATGTAGAAAGAAGCTTAGTTACACATTTAATACAACCAAAATAGCATTTAAGTTCTCAGGTAAGAACATAAAGGCATCTGTGTTGGGGGAAGGCCTGTAAGGTATTTAAGAAGAGCAGGCATTCTTTTTCTTGATATGATTGTAAGTCAATTAATATGTCTGGGTGTAGGTTAGAGAATTTATAGAATTCATTCCTACCATTGGTAATGTAAGGTAGATTATGCAGGTTGTCCTCTCTATTTTGCAGATTAGGAAAGAGTAGCTTGTAAGAGATGAAGTGAACTTGGAGGGAAGGGAGGAAATAATTTAAGTCAGATAGCAGATATATAGGAACAGCACCCCCGTTGTTCTGATGCTTTATTATATCAGTTCTTTCTCTTGTCCTTTACTTGATGTAGCTTGCAAGAGTGCTATCCAACCACCTTGGTTACTATGCCTTGTTGAGTATTAAACAGTTACCACTATGGGCCTCTTTTATCTCAGCTTTTAGCATATACAACTTTGTCCTAGGCCCCAAAGTCTTTACGCTTATTCTGATTCTTTTAACTTAAACTCTGGAATTGAAATATTAGAATGATTGAATCTAGATGCCTTAATAAATAGTGTCACTATTTTCCAAAATTTTTATTTGTGCCTTGTAAGAGTCATGCATATGACTAACAATTTATACTTTTGAACAGATTTAGCTTCTTCTTCATCTCCTTCTTCTTCGTCTTCTTCTTCTTCGTCTCCTTCTTCTTCTTCTCCTTCTACTTCTCCTCTTCTCCTTCTTCTCCTTTTCTTCTTCTTCTGTTCCTCCTTCTCCTCCTCCTTCTTTTCTCCTCCTTCTTTTCTTCTTCTTTTCTTCTTCTTTTCTTCTTCTTCTTTTCTTCTTCTCTTTCTTTTCTTCTTCTCCTTCTCCTCTTTCTCCTTCTTCTCCTTTTCTTCTTCTCTTCCTCCTTCTTCTCCTCCTCCTTCTCCTCTTTCTCCTTCTCCTCCTTCTTCTCTTTCTCCTCCTCCTCCTCCTTCTTCTCCTCTTTCTCCTTCTCCTCCTCCTTCTCCTCTTTCTCCTTCTCCCTCTTCCTCCTCCTCTTCTTCCTCCTCCTAACCAGCTCTTATAAGTCTACTTTCCTTTCCTTTCTATCTTTTCAACAAGAAGATCCAGGTTTGACTATTTAGAATGTCATCCTAGGATCATGGAATTGGAATAAAGAAGGACATTAGTGATCACTTATTTTCTAAGTGAGGATCCTGACCCTGAGTGGTAATAGAAGTGACCTGTTCACAGCAAGCCAAGCACCAGGGCCAAAATTCAAAATTAGCTCCTTTGATTCCCACTCTTGTGTTTTTTCTACTGTAGAATACTATTTCTTTGGCAAACTGAAGCTTTATGACTTATTATTTTATGCAGTAATAGAGCATTGTGGTATTTGATTGTATTTGCCCTTAAAATGTCATGGTTGCACTTCCATGACAAGATACTAACATTATTTCTTTCATTAGTGAAAAAAATGAAGTTTAATTATTTTAGAAAAAAGAAGTACCATTGGGATTTTATTTTTCTCTCTTTATTTTAAAATATTTTGCCATGGAGAGATAGAATTGTCTAATAGATAGAGAGTTAACTTTGAATATATATATAATAACAGCTAAAAGAAGATGACCCAAGAGTGATGGTGAAAATAAAAGCTCACATTTATATGATACTTCTAAGGTTTGCAAAGTGCTTTGAAATATTTCATGTTCACAACAACCCTGGGAGGCAGTGGAGTTTAATTATTTAAACCAATTTTTTCACTAATGGAAACAATAATATGAGCAGATGGTAAGGGAAGTGCTACCATGTCATTTTAAGGGTGAATACAATCAAATGCCGCAGTGCTCTATTACTGCATAAAAAAATACTGCTATTATTTTCCCCATTCTTTGCATGGGAAAATCAGGACAGATAGAGGTTAAGTGACTTGCTCAGGGTCACACAAACTAGCAAGTGTCCAAAGGTTGGATTGGATCTCAGATCTTCCTGACTCCAGGGTTGGTAGCGTATCTATCGTGCTACCATGCTGCCATGAAGACCTGAGTTTAAGTTTTACCTCTGACAATGTTTCACTCTGCATAAATCACTTAACCTTTCAGTGTGATAGGTAGCTCTCCAAGGCTAGAAGTTCCACAGAAAATGCTGACTTGCATTGGAAGAGGGAGATTCCTTACCTAGCCGTTCTTTAGAGTCAGGGGTGGGAATCTTCAGCCTCGAGGTCACATATGGCCTTGTAGGTCCTCAAATGTGGCCCTTGACTGAATCAAAAAGGGCTGTACTTGAGGACCTAGAGGGCCACATGTGGCTCAAGGTCGAAGGTTCCCTGACCCTCTCCTGTAGACCAATGATGGGTCAGTCCCTATCCCTATATGGAATTATTGAAAGGGATTATTGAAAGATGACACATGGTCAGCAGATCTCCCGTTAGCCTGATTTGGCTGCCATAATCAGTATTTAACGTCCCATTTCATTTGTCCTCATTTGTAGTGAATAATGCATTATAAGATAGTATTGTTCAGAAACCTAAAATACTGCCAACTGTCATTATTTTGTCTTTAGTCCACAGAATGCAAGGTCTACTGTTTCACTTTTATATTTGTGTTCAAAGTATACAATGGTCTGATACATGGTCAGTGGTTAACAAATGTGTGTTAGTTCATTGATTTAGAATGCCTCTGTATTGATATAATTGTTCATTTTTTTTTTCTGAGAGTGATGGATTGAATTGAAACATATATACTTTTCAGGTTCCCCTAAGACCAAATTCAAACCATCTCATGTGGTTAGCCTTCAGTTTGGAACAATCTGTGTATATCCTTTGTAGTAGTGAATATTTATAGTACCTAAACTTTTTGTCTTTATTATAATGGTTTCTGCCACTAGTCAAGTTAAAGAGCAGTTTTAGTTGAGGCAGGGCTTATCCACTTGTAAATGTAGGATTCTCCATATTTTCATCAGCTCAGGGCAAAAGCTGATCCAGCCATTTCCCTTTAATGCAAAGCAGTGACCTCTGAGGTTAGAGGCTCTGCATTCAGATCCTTTCTCTGGGCAGAAAGGATAAAGAAAACTCTGAAAACATTTTATGAGTGGTTTTCTAAAAACACTAAACTTAGATTACATGAAGACTCTTAGAACCTATTGAAACTTTCAGAATTGCTGAGATATGGAGATATCTATCCTGGCTCTCAGTTTCTTCATGTATAAAATGAAAGGCTTAGACTCAAAGGTCTTTGAAATCTCTTCCCACTCAACTCTATTATTTTCTGATTCATCACCAATCCTTGGATAAAACCACTGAGCTTTTCAATCCCCACTTATGGTGATGAGAGGAAGTTCTTTATAGAAGTCCTTCTCGTCTTCTGCCACATACACATCTAATATTTATCAAAAATAAGGAAGTGGAAACATATGAACTGTTAATGTTATAAACTGAACACAGAGCATCTGTGTGACTTGCTGCAGGGTGTTTGAATGGTTAAATATATTATTATTGTGGAAACATTATAAGCAAGCCTCCTAAGTCGCCCTAAAATTGCTTTTATTTTGGAATATCCAAAGTGCCTCCTGGCCACTGTGTTTAATTATAAGTTGTCCTCTTCACTTTCTGGCTAGGCCCTATTAGTCTGAAGCATGGAAGTCCTTTCTTTATTGAAATATGTCTTTCCAGATCTTTTAGTCTTTGTCACTTCCTTTAGTGCCTCATGGCTTTTTTCTCACAGGCAATTCTCAGCTTCATCACAAGTTATGCCTCTTTCCTAGGCTCTTGATTGTTGCAGCCAGGGAAACCGTTAGTAACTAAAAAATCCCTAAGAACAGTTTATCCTTTGCTTTCTCTTAAATGTGTAAACAATTTTTAAAGGGACGTAACAGTAACATTTTTTGCAGCTATCTTCTGGGTGTACCAAGATAAACTAGAAGGTAAAAGAAGAAAGATGGCTTGAACTGTAATTCCCTATATGTTTAGATGTCTTTACTATACAGAATAGGACAACTAGGTGGTGAATGAATAGAGTGTTTGGCCTGAAGTCGGGAAGACTCAACATCATGAGTTCAAATCTGACCTCAGACACTTACTGGCTCTGTGACTCTGGGCAAGTCACTTAACCCTTTGCCTTATCTTTCTCATCTGCAAAATGAGCTGGAGAAGAAAATGGCAAAACATTCCAGTATCTTTGCCAAGAAAACCCCAAATGGGGTCATGGAGAATTGATTGAACATGACTGAAAAACAACTGCACAGAGGGAGTTTTTAGACATTGATACCAAGAAAAGAGGTAAGAGAGTTAAGGGGAAAGAAAGGAAGAAAGAAAGAAAAACATAAGAAGGAAGGAAGGAAGAAAGAAAAAGAAAGGAAGGAAGAATTGAATCTTAATTACATAAGGATTTCTTGTCAGGAGGCAGCATGATACAATTATGAGAACACTGGTTCTGGAGTATAGGACATATTCAAATTCTGTCTCCGATGCTTACTGACTATGCGACCTTGGTCAAGTCACTGAAGGTCTCTGATTTCCCTTTCCTCCCTTGTAAAATGCAAGGATTGGACTTGATGACCTTTTCCAACTCTAGATTGATAATTCTATATTCTACATAGAATTTTCTACTGGATGATTTCCATAGCAGCCTCAACATATTAGTTGATTCTTTATTTGATTGATCCACTTTGAATTAATACATATATATTTACATTTAATACAGCAAGACCAACTTTATACTTGGGCCGCAGTCAGTCAACCCACGCATTCTCTGGATTACACAGAAGAGCAGTTTCCAAGGAGAATCCCCCCTCTCTGGCCTCCAGCCAAGCCCCTTGAAGAAGAGCATGGGCCCAAAGAGCCTGCCACAGGTAGGGTATTGATGACATTACTTATGTAGATCTGGTTTTGGGGGGGATATTTGCTATAACAAGCTTTGCAATGGAGTATTTGTTAAGAAATGGCAACCACATTGATAGATTTAGAAGTTTTACTTGGTATTTATCCATCTTTGAGCAGTGAGCAAAGCATCCCACTCTTTTCAGCAGATACTCTGAATCTGATTCCTTCCCACTCCCATCTTACCTGACCTCAGACTTCCAAGCTGGTGGGAACATTACCACCGATTTCTTTTTCCTCTTCATTATGCCCCTCTTCCAATTTCTTATCTGGAGACTACAAGAAATCAATGAAAGAGGAAAAAATACCTATATGTTTTCTTTTTTATCCTGGCTATCTATTGCAGGTACTATACCCTGGTTACATTTTCTTTGAACAAAATTATACATAATTTATCCCCTTCTGTTTCTTTTTTCTTTTTCTGGCCCACAGTATATTTCTTCAAAAGCATTTATTATGACTGAGATCTATCTTCCCTTAGAGACAGTATGGTGCAGTTAAAACAAAACAAAATAAAAACACTGCACTTGGAGTCAAAAGAGACCTAAATTACAAATACTAATTTGACATTTCCTAGAAAGTCTTTTCACTTCTGAACCTCC
Organism: Notamacropus eugenii; assembly: GCF_028372415.1. NCBI lineage: Eukaryota > Metazoa > Chordata > Mammalia > Diprotodontia > Macropodidae > Notamacropus > Notamacropus eugenii. Next base: position 400,807,527 of record NC_092873.1, read on the forward strand.
CTCAGTGATTCTTCATCAATTAAGACATTATAATGTTAAATGGAACTGTTGGGAGAATCAAAAGAGATACTATGTGGAAAGATTTTGCAAAATAAAGTTTTGTCTAAGTGTTAGTTACCAGCTTCATATCATAAGAGGAGGGTGATGTCAGACAATGTAAATTCTAAGTGAATTTATCTTTGCCATCCCAGATAATGAGAAAATGGATAGACACAATTGATTCTTTAAACCATGTTTGTGATATGTATTTTTGAATCTCATTAGTTTCTGCTATTTCCCCTCCTCCTTTCTTTTGCTTAAGGCATTTTCTTTATGACCTTAGCCAAAAGGGGGAATGGTGATCCTCAAATGAACTGAGAGTATGACTTATCTACAGGGCGATAAATTGCTACATAAAACAAAATCTGGCTTAAAACCTGGAATTTCCTGATGGGGCACAGAGGAGCTTCTCTTAGTCTTTGATGTTATCAACAGGTTACCACTATAGAAAGAAAGAATAGTTAAACCAGAGTTTACTTTAGCATTGTATTATGTTCAGCTGCCATACTGTTCACCAGAAAGAACCCTGACTTCTCTGAAAGACTGAACTTTGGTAAAACTTACATTTCCAGCTCCTGAGCCAAGTCTGTAAAGTGACCTACCCATTATCTCAGAAATACCTTTGCCACTTAGCTTAGGAAGCCCCTTCTTTCATGATTCCAAGCACTATGGGGTCCTTTGGAAGACACTAGCCATGTTCATGCTCCCCTTCTTTTGTCCTCTGTTCCTTTGAGAAGCTGCTCTGAGATTAATCTGTCTGCAACATACTTAGAAATGTAATACTATTATAAATGATTCCTTAGAGAGAGGCATCTTCTCAGGAATGTAGTAGATGATATATAGAAAAAGAGGTCACTTGGAGGAAATAAATTAAGGCATCTGATCCAAGAAAGGTATTTCTAATGAGTCAAGATCTTGTAGCAGAATGAGAGAGTCTGATAATATAATCTGAAATTAAAATGCATATAAAACTTTGAAAGGAAAAATCATTTTACTTCATAGTATCAGCTATAACATATCCTCTCTTATCTACGGTATAACATAAAGCATTTGTGACTACTATCCAGATGATACAAATAGTTTGTGTACAGAAAAAGACCATTCTGTTTATTTTTATACAGAAATCTCTAATAGCATAGTTGTTCATACAACATGGTGATCTTGATATTAGTATATCTATCAGTTATTTTTTGTTTTTCTATCTCCTCTGCTCTATTGATCTTGTTTGATTTTTCTAAATGGAGAATCATTTAGATTTCTTTTTTATTGAGCACTCTAACAAGTGATAAAGAAAAGTGTTTTGTATATTTCATTCTCTATTCCTTTTGAATTCTTAGTAAATCTTGATTTTGATTTATTGAAGATCTAGGCTTGAGTTTTTTCATTAAGAAAATATTTTTAGTTAGCAGAACATTATTGGAATTTATATAATAATACTTTCCAGAGTATTTACCCATTTTTATTATTTGATACAATCCACAAAGCTACAATATAAATAATTTTAATATGTCAAACTTGTCTTTCTTTAAAATATGCATCCTTGCAGAGGATACTGAAGGTGAGTAGAGGATATTTTATTTTGACAGTGGACACATTTTTTCCTAGTTTATATACCCCAAATTCAGAAAGATAGTACCATTTAATATTTGTGCAGTGCTATAAGTGTGTAAAGTCATTGGAGAGTTGGAACCCCAAAACACATACATAGTTTTTTACCATTCCTGGTTAAAAATACACACCTCATGTTTAATGATCATCTGTCTTATATTGGGAATAATGTTATATTGTTCTGTTGTAAGCAGAATATCCTGGAAAACCTGGAGCACTGCTTTTCTCTCCTTTCCATGCTTTGCCCAGATCTGGTTTGGTACTAATCATATATCCTGTTAATTTCTACTTGGTGTCCAGTATTCTGCCTTTCTCTTATCTCACACTTTCTCCATACACTGTCACTCTCTTCTGTTTAAGCTCTCTTTTCCAACTCTCCCAAGAGAACAGTTTTGACGTGGAAGTTACCATGAATCCTATAAAATTGAAGCAGCTGAGTTGGAATCAAAGCTTGGGTCCTCTCTTACAAGGACTTACAAACAGAAAAAACAAAAGTTAGCTATAAAGAGTCTCCTGTTCTTAGAATACAATTGGTTGTATCTACACAGGTGTGCCTCAGACATTCCAAACCTCTTCCTCATGGTATCTACACAGGTTTTTGGTAATGAATTTTCAATCACTCAACAAGTATTTGTTTTGCTTCCATTAATTACAAGACACTCTAGTGGGACTGGGGATACACAGACAAAAAAAGAAAGAAGCACTCTCAAAGAGCTCAAATTCTCTTGGGAAAAAGTTCATATATATATGTATATATATATATATACACACATAAGTATATGCAAAATATGTTATAAGTAAATATGAGGTTTTTGGAGGGGAGAGACACTAGCAACTGACTGGGGGGACATATCAAGAAAAGCCTCACGTAGAAGAAAACGCTTGAGTTATGTTTTGAAAGCAATTAAGTATTTTTAAAGGTAGAGGTGAAGTGGGATTGCATTCTAATCATGGTGGGAGCATGTGTGCCTAACATATAGATGTGGGACATGGACTGTCTTGTGTGAAGAACAACAGTTCAACTAGACTCTAGAGTATGTGGAGGGGAGCAATGTATACTATGCCTAGAAAGGATAAAATCAGATTGTGAAGGGCTTTAAATACTTAGTACTGATAAAACTAGTGAACTTTTTTTAAAAGAAAAAAAATTAGTTCTATCTATTTTTCTTTACTTTTTGTTTTCTAGTTTCCAACTTACCTTTGTTTATATTGTTCCCAATTTTTTCTTCCCTTTCTTCTATCTCCCAGCTTTTTCTTCTTCTTGAGCTAAATTCCAACTAGAGGTACCTAGGGAAATAATTCTGGCCCTATAGGTCATTCTGAAGAAACTACAAAAATAGTGACCTCCACAGGGGTTATTCTTCAGCAATTTCTTGTCTGTCTTCTTCCCTCCTACCTACCCTATACTTACCTTCTTTCCCCTTCTGTTAACTCCTTTCTTTTCTTTCTCCCCCTTGTCTGGTCCTTATTTCCTCTTTTTCCTCTCCTTTCCTCTCCCTCCTCATTCCTTGTGTTCTCTTTCCCCTTTTATTTCCCTCTTTTCTTTCTTCCTTCCTCAACCTTTCTCATCATTTCTCCTTTCTCTTAATCTCTCCCTTTCTTTTTTCTCTTTCTTTTCTCCTTCCTCTTCTACTTTCATTCTTTTCTTATCAGTTGCCTTTCCCTTCTCATTTTCTCCTGTTTTCTCACAAATTCTTATTTTCAATTTATTTCCTGTTGACAGTCTTCTTTTCCCTTCTTTTTTCTTTTTAAATATTTACTTAAGTTTACTTTCATTGCTTGATTAAACATGTTTTTACAGAAACCTTTTTTATATATAATTTATATTTCATAAGAAGTCAAAGTTTCCCTGTAACAAAGTTGTAGAGGGGGGCGGAGCCAAGATGGCGAAGTAGAAAGACGCACATACACATAGCTCCGAACACACAAACCACAGAACGGCTAGAGGGGACCAAGCCAGGGCGAATTCTGCACCCAGAGACCACGGAGTATTGGAGCGAGGGAGATTTCTGCTCCGGAGAGACCTGCGGACCTCTCGTGGGGGGTCCTTCGCGCCGCGAACTGGGCGCCGGGACGGGAGCGGAGTGCGGCCCTGCCGTGGCCGGGATACTGAGGGGAGGAGATCCGAGAGGGCTACGGGGACGGGATCTCCAGCGGCCACGTGGATCCCCCCACCCACAGAGGGACCAAACTCCAGAATTCCCAGGTGAAAGAGAAAATATTGCAAGCAGCTAGAAAGAAACAATTCAAGTATTGTGGAAATACAATCAGGATAGCACAAGATCTGGCACCCTCTACATTGAGGGATAGAAGGGAATGGAATAGGATATTCCAGAAGTCAAAGGAACTAGGACTGAAGCCAAGAATCACCTACCCAGCAAAACTGAGTATAATACTTCAGGAGAAAAAATGGTCTTTCAATGAAATAGAAGACTTTCAAATTTTCCTGATGAAAAGACCAGAGCTGGAAAGAAAATTTGACTTTCTAACACAAGAATGAATAGAACCATGAAAAGGCGAACAGCAAAGAGAAATCATAAGGGACTTACTAAAGTTGAACTGTTTACATTCCTACATGGAAAGACAATATTTATAACTCTTGAAACATTTCAGTATCTGGGCAATGGGTGGGAGTACACACGCACGCACATGCACACACACACATGCACACACGCACACATACATAGAGACAGAGTACACAGAGTGAATTGAAGAGGATGGGATCATATATTAAAAAAAAATGAAATCAAGCAGTGAGAGAGAAATATTGGGAGGAGAAAGGGAGAAGTTATATGGGGCAAATTATCTCTCATAAAAGAGGCAAGCAAAAGACTTGTTAGTGGTGGGATAAAGAGGGGAGGCAAGAGAAAAACATGAGGTCTACTCTCATCACATTCCACTAAAGGAAAGAATATAATGCACACTCATTTTGATAGGAAAACCTATCTCATAATACAGGAGAGTGGGGGACAGGGGCACAAGCAGGGTGGGGGGGAGGATGGAGGGGAGGGCATGGGGAGGAGAATGCAATACGAGGTCGACACTCATGGGGAGGGAAAGGACCATAAGAAAATAGAAGTAATGGGGGACAGGATAGGGTGGAGGGAAATATAGTCAGTCCTGTACAACACAACTAGTATGGAAATCATTTGCAAAACTAAACAGATATGGCCTATATTGAATTGCCTGTCTTTCAAGGGGAAGGGGTGGAGAGGGAGGGAGCTAAGGAGGTTGGAACTCAAAGTGTTAGGACCAAATGTAATGTTCTTACCACTGGGTAACAAGAAATACAGGTTAAGGGGTCAAGAAAGCTATCTGGTCCTACAGGACAAAAGAGAAGACGGAGACAAGAGCAGGGAGGGAGGATAGAGGAGAGAGCAGATAGGTCACAGGGGCAATTAGAAAGCTCGGGTTTGGGGGGGGAGGGGATAAAAGGGGAGAAAATTTGTAACCCAAAATTGTGTGAAAATAAATGTTAAAAATTAATTAAAAAAAATTAAAAAAAATTAACAAAGTTGTAGTTGTTTTTAAATGTAGGTTGGAGGGAAAGGCAATTCAGTACGACAAACCAACATGTATCAGCCTTGTCTGATTGCATATGGATTTTTCCACTGCCAAAGCTCCCTCTCTTTGTCATGAAAGGGGAGACATCTCTTAATTCTTCTTCAGGACTGAACTTGGTCCTGATAGTTAGACAACAGTGAGCTTTGCAGAGAAAGGCAGAATACTGGACACCAAGTAGAAATTAACAGGATATATGATTAGTACCAAACTAGATCTGGGCAAAGCATGGAAAGGAGGGAAAAACTCCAGATTTCCAGGATGTTCTGCTTACAACAGAACAATACAACATTATTCCCAAAATAAGACAGATGATAATTAAACATGGGGTGTGTGTTTTTAACCAGGAATGGTAAAAGCTATGTATGTGTTTGGGGGTCCCAACTCTCCAATGCCTTTGCAATCCTGTTCTTTTCTTTACATTGTTGTAGTCATAGAATATATTATTTTTCCAGTTCTGCTTTTTTCACCACATCAATCTGTTTTCCTCTGTTTCTCTGAATCCTTCAAATTCATCGTTCCATATGTTGCAGCAATATTCTATTACACACATGTATCAAAATTTCTTTACATAGTTTGTTTCTAGTTCTTATATATAAGAACTGGTGCTAAGAATATTTTGATATGCTATGGGATTTCTCTGTCTTCAACCACATTGGGATAGAATCCTAGCAGAGGTATCTCTGTAACAAAGAATGGAAATTTCAATCACTTTTTTGCATAATTCCAAATTACACTCTAGAATGGTTGATCCAATTCACCTCTTCACTGAGATATATTCCTGTCTTTCCATAGAGTCTCCAAAATGGACTATTTCTATTTTTTTGTCTTTTTTCTTTTTTTGCCAATTTGAGTGTGAAGTGAAAACAGTTATTTGAATTTGTGTTCCTCTTCTTAGTAATGATTTAAAACAATCTTTCATATAGTCGCTTTAGTTTGAAATTCTCTTGAGTACTATTTATTTATATTCTGTGACCATATAAAAATTTCTCTTTCTTTTCAATCTTTTTAATCACATCCTTTGCACTCCCTTTCTTTTTTTTAAGTCAACCATCTTCCATCACTCTCATTACCCTTTCTCAAAAATGTGACTTTAAAGTCAGTATCCTTACTTATTCCTTCCTCAAAAACACTTTGTTCTGAGGAAGAATCTTATTTTGTCCTCAGCTTATAACAAAAACATACCCAGTGTTGTTTGTTTTTTTAATGAAGTATATATTAGAATGAAAAGGTTTGATAGGGATAAAAACTGATTTCAGAGAATCGTGGTTGGGAGAAAATAATGAGATAGGTCATTTAAGCTCTTGAAAACTAATGGTGAGTGTTAAAGATCAGTATATTGATCTGTACATTTTTATAATTCAGTCTGTTGTTCACTAATTGTGACATAGAATCTTACTTGCCATGAAAATTCAGAATTTTACTTTTCCTGGAAAGTTACCAACACTATCAAAATAAATCTGGAATGTACTCTATGTATATTTGATTTAAAAAAGCTAATAAGTATTATTGGGACCCAGATTTGCCATCAAATATCGTCTATAATTTAGCTTTGATGTTAAAGGAGTTTATTAAAAATCAGGTTTCAATAATAATGGTAATCCCTACTTCTGAGCTTAGCAATCATAAAATGAAAGAAAATCCAATTTTTATTAACAGTGTCTGTTCACCAGGAAAGATCATCAAAAATGTTCTTAATGGCATTATGTGTTTCTTTTCTTATGACCACTATGATGTGGCCTACGTTAAATTATTTATGCTTCCACTTTAGGCTGTTTTCCATTGAAACAAGGGAGGTTTAAATTTTAAAAGGCACATATTTACTGGGAGGTGCCAGGTTGAAGTGAAGAGATTGCAGTATTTATAAGTATTCTGATTAAATGTCTCATCTTCTTTCTCTGTCTTCTGTAGTTAACCAACCACTTAATCAGTAAACATTTAGTAAATGTCAATCATGCACCATCTACTGGAACAAAAGTATAAAAGTGAGATAGTCCTTGCCTTGCCTTCAAATACTTGCATTCTGCTTATGGCAAATATCAGTTCCCAGAGATGAAAGCCGCCCCCACCCCCAAGAATATTGTGAGATATCCCATTAAATTCTTTATTAAAAAATGTGTCGTAGCTATCTCATTGCTTTCAATTAGAATGATTAAAAATATGTTTGGTAGTAAATTCAGAAGCCAAATAGCCTATATAAGGAGACTTGAGGGTACTTCCTGTCCTTAATTTCAACTAAAGAGGCGAGTCAAGAGATCGATCAATAAGCATTTATTAATCGCCTGCTGGGCACTGGGCATATAAAGAAAAATAAAAGACAATTCCTGCTGTCAAAGTGCTTTCAGTGTAATAAGGAAGATAACATTTAAAAAAACTATTTAGAAACAAGAAATATACAGAATAAATCAAAGATCTAAGTTTTGTTTCCTATAAGAAACTAATTAGTTTTTTAACCCTGGGTAAGTCCTTCTCTTGGACTCTCAGATTTCTCTACCATTCTGTGATTCCTATGAAGCCTAAGGGAATGAGTCCTGAAGAACCAAATGGATTTAAGAATCTCTTAACTCCCTTAGTCAAATTTATAGAACTTTCACCTGGAAAAAGTGGCTGGTTGTTTATGATGCAAGTCAACACTTCAAGGACCTTTGATTCTATTTGGATACCTCCTGAGGCAAGTCATAAACACTCAATCTTGGCAGATAATCTTCAAGAGTTGCTGTGGCTGAAAAATTAATCACCCTATAGCCTACTTTGTGATGTACTTTAACTGGTGATAGTACAGGACCATTTAATTTGATAATATTTTGAGAATATTCTTTAAGATATACTGTAGATAAGGACAGTTTTCCTAGTTCTGTGATGAAGTATGTTTTTTTTGTTTGTTTGCTGATATTATTGTTAGGAAACAAATGGTATGGGTTGATTTGCATGTCCTTGTCTAACATATAAGGAAGGTTATCTGATTCTTATAGTTTTGGATAACTAAACTTTTGGTTACTGTGACATCTATGTTAAATAGCAAAGATTATTTTTTCATATACTGTAAAAAATCCATATATTCAAATTCCATGACTAAAATACCTTGGGACAGACTTTTAATGCATTTGGTTCTCAAAAAGACTTGTAAACTGCTTAAAAAATATACATACATAGACATATGTGTGTGCACTCAAATCATAAGAATTGTAAACTGTTTATATACGTATGTGTGTATATACATGCACATACGTACACACAATACTTCAAATCTCTAATAAGAGACAAATCAAAATAACTCTGAGGTTATACTGTACATCTAGCAAATTGGCAAAGATGACAAAAGATTTGGTTAGTTAACATTGGAGGGGTAATGAAAATGTGCATGAATGCTTTACTTATGGAGCTATGAATTAGTACAGTTATTCTGGTAAGCAATGTAGAATTATGAAAATGAAGTGACTAAAATTCTCATGCCCTTTGAACCAGAAATTTCATTGCTAGGCACACAACCCAGTTCATTACTAAAAGGAAGGCTACATAGACACCAATATGTTTATGATTGTGTATTGTGTGTCATTAAAAGAATAGAAATAAAGTAGATGTCAATTAATTAGGGAATGACTAAACCAGTTGTGGTAAATACATGTAATGAAATATTGCTATGCTGTTAGACATAACAATGCAGAGAAACATGGTAAGATTTATATAAATTGATGCAAAATGAATTAAGGAGAGACAAGGAAGCAAGAAAATGACTATAAAAATATAAATACAAGAACAATAAGGAACCAATTGAATCTGAATGCTACAGAATTACAATGATCAAATTTGATCTCAAAAATAAGATAATAAGACATACACTCCCTCAACTCCTTTGCAGAAATTGTGTCCATTATTTTGAAATATGGTATATAATTTTTATAAAAATTTGCTGTAGTGATTGGTTTTGCTGATTTTTTTTTTCTTCCAGTTTTTAAAGATCCTTTGTCATAAGGATGGGGATCTCAAACAAGAGAGCGATTTAAGAAGGAAATAGTTGATATAAAAACAAAACAAATCAATGAAATTTAGTAAAAAGAAGTTATGGTTATCACCAATGTCACATGTCATGATGTCATAGATAAGTTTTTATTATTTTCCTGTCTGAATGAAAAATTGGAAGCAAAATGATTTCTTTTTTCAAGATATGCTTACTTTTTTTTTTTTATCCTCCAAATCTAGAGTTTCAAGCTCCCAGTTTGGAAACACAGAAAAAGTGTTCAGATGCTGTTCAACAGGTAAGGATTTTTTCCAGAACTTAAAACAAATGCGAGTAAACTACAGTTGTTTGCCTGTGTATGCTTCCTCTTCAAAAATCATTGGCTAGAGAGAAGTTAGTTTTCATAAACATGTAAGAGACTGAAACTTGAAGCAAGGATGGAGAGAGGGGGAAATTTTCAGTGGTAAAGAAAAACTGCTTGCTAAATCAATGCCAACTGATGGAAATGAGAGCCTCTGCAGCAACGTATGAGTAAGCATGAGCAATCAGGGGTATACAAAGAAGGAAAGGGAAGGAAGGAAAAAAGCATTTGTGAATTGCCTCTTCTGTGCCAGCTACTATGCTATGAACTTTACAAAAATTATCTCATTTGACTCTCAGAACTCTCAAGGAAGGTGTTATTATCCCCAATTTACAGTTTCGGAAACTGAAACTGACAGTGGTTAAGTGACTTGCTCACACATCTAATAAGTGTCTGAAACTACATTGGAACTCAGGTAGTCCTGAAGACTTTGTCATGAGGACGTGGATCTCAAGTAGGGAGGGATTTAAGAGGAACATAGGTGATATAAAAACAAAATAGATCAATAAAATCTAGTGCCCTATCCACTGCATCATAGAGGGAACACAATGGAGAATGAAGAACCTACTTTGATTTGTGTACAAACCATTGCCCATGAGTTCCTAACTTGATTTGTGAGCTAAATGAAATGAGTCAGGATTTCTGTACAATATATTTATTGCTTTTTAGATTTCATAACTTAATGAGCTATCTATAATCTCATAGGAATAGCTGGATGTTTTCCTCTTTGAATCTTTTACATTATGCTCACTGATCCCAAGTTTTAAAAGTATCTGAATATTCTATGGTGTGAGAAATTTGCATTCTTTAGAAAAGAATGAGGTATGAAGTGAGGGGCTTTTGAAGTGATAATTAGAAGAAAAGTCATGATTAAAAGTTTTGTTTTATATAAAGTGAAGACCAAAGTTTAACTGTATACATTTGTCTATCAGGTTTTATGTGGAATCTGTACTTGAAGGTTGTAGGTTAGCTATTTTATCAGCAGGAACTGTCCTTTCTATCAATGTAAATCACTGCCCTGCTCCCATCCCTCAGTGCTTTGCATGACTTACAATGACTAAAAATGTTTATCTTATTACATTTATCCTTCCAGTTTTGAGCTTTCTTAACTTCCCCTCACACAGTAGATATACAGTCCATATCACTGGACCTCCAAAGGTCCAGTGATCTATGGATTGTATTCCTCTCTTCTTTAATGATGCCTTGAGCAATAAATACTTATAAAGAGTATATTGATTAGTATATTAAATTATGGGCAGCTAAGTGTACAGTGGATAGAGTCATCTTCCTAAGTTCAAATCCAGCCTCAGATACTTACTAGCTATGTTACCCTGTGCAAGTCACTTAACCCTGTTTGTCTCAGCTCCTCATCTGTAAAATGAACTAGAAAAGGAAATTGCAAACCATGCCAGTATCTTTGCCAAGAAAACCCCAAAAAGGGTCATGAAGATTTGGACACAACTAGAAAACAACTGAACAACATTATTGAATTTCTGTGGGAATTCAAAGCACATTTTTTATGTTGTTGAAAGAGGCTTGTGGAAGAAAAACTTTGGGAACCACTAGTATAGATTATAGCCCTTGCAAACCTTTTAAGGATGATCCAGTTCCCCGATGTTGTAGTTATTTTTGTTAATAATATTGCTCCAAGAATTTCCAGTTTGATATAGGACTTGCCAGACTTGCCCCCATTCCACAGCAAAGCATTGGAATAGAACCTTAGTGGAAGATGATGTATCACTGTTGTAATTATGACAAGGATGAAAAATGTGAGGATTAAATTTTGTTATTTTTTAAACATTTAAAATTCCTTCAAATTCCTGTGTGTTCAAAACAAACTTCTAGTGCTGGTTAAATCCTAAAAATGAAGGTAATCTGAGTATTTCTTTTAGCACTGAACCTCAAGAATGTCCTTTGTCTTGTCATTTCAAAAAAGAAACATTTAGCCTTTTTTCCCTCTCACGTCAAGAAGGAAGATTCTCTTCCATTCCCTTTCATGGACAAAGAAGCTTACTTAAATCTAATAAATCTTTGGAGGGCTATTTCCCTTACTAGACATGATAAATTCCTGAGTTTGTCTGCTTCACAAAGAAAATTGGCTCCAGGACAGAGAGAGTTCCAAACAGATTTTTAGATTGCATTAAACTTAATATCCCCTAAGCCTTCCAACTTCCTGATTTTGGAGTGTCATCTCAGGGCTGCCTCTTGTTCTCATTGGTTCAATATTCATTTTTACTTTCTTGGAAATATTATGCAATAATCAACACAATGTTCCTATGTTTTGCTGTCATTCACATTTGTACTTTGTCTTTGTTGAAACACTTCACTAAAGCTGTGGACATTTTTTAAATTTATAGCAAATTGTGACCTGTTGCTTTGTATTTCTGTTAACTTGCTTGCCAGAGTAATATCTTTCATTGATGGCACACCTCCTCCATTGTCTTTCATTATAAAAGAAAGTGAAAGTGTTCAGTGTATATAGTACCCATACATTTTCATTCAAAATTCATTTAGCAAAGCTGTGTTAAGTATCACTTCTGTGAAAATACTAGGCTAAGTGCTGAGAGAGGCACATACATTTTAAATAAAGGTTTCAATCTCTGTCTCTCAGTATGTGACAAGAGCAACTAAGTGGCACAGTGACAGAGTGCCTGGTATGAAGTCAGAACAACTCATCTTCCTGAGTTCAAATCTGGCCTCAGATAGTCGCTAGCTCCATGACCCTGGACAAATCACTTAGCTCTGTTTGCCTGAGTTCCTTATCTGCAAAGTGAACTGGAAAACGAAATGATAAACCATTCCCAAACAAACAAAACAAAACACAAACCAAAAGGCCAAATGTGGTTATGAAGAGTCAGATGTGTGACAAATACAAATCAGAGACACAAAATATCTTCCATGTTCTGAGGAAAAAAAGATCATTTCATATTGGGATGAATAGGAATAGGCTTCATGGGAAAAATGTCATTTGAATACAAGCTTAAGGGATGATTAAAGCCTGAAATTCAGACATATATGAAGTAAAGTAGTGCAAGGTAAGACTACAAGGATAAGTTAGTGTCAGTTTATGGTCTTAAATGCCATGCCAAGGAGTTCTGGGCTTTTTTTTTTGTTTTAATATAGTAAATGAGGAAACATTGGAGAGTTTTGATCAGTAGAGAAATACAGCAGCTTGATACAAAGATGATCTGGTACAAACCTGGCCCCATTGCTACCTGGATAAGCCTTGGACGAGTAAGTCAACCTCTAGGCCTCCGTTCCTCTTATGTAGAATGAATGGGTTGGATTAGATTGCCTCTAATGACCCTTTCACCTCTAAATCTATGATCTTGTAGCCACATCTCTGAATCAGGAAGATAAATACAGCACCATTGTAAAAGACATACTGAAAGGGGGTGGATAATCTTGAACAGAAATTAGAGAGAGGAAGACTACTAAGAAGGCTATTACGATGAGGTCTATAGTGATAGCAGTAAAAATGGACAAGAGAAGGGCTGGATACCAGAGAAGTAGAATTCATGGAACTTTGTCATGATTTCATTATAGGATGTGATAAAGAGGAATCGAAGGTGATACCAAGATGGGGGGAGGTAATGAAGAGAAACAGATGGGGGTGGAAATTCTGCTCTAGATATTTTTCAATTTTGGTGAAAATGGGATATGATGGGATCCCTTGTCAGATATCCTACTTTGTTGGATTCATGGCATTGGTGGTTACTCCAGTCTCTTCCCTACATCTTATTGAACCACAATGAGTGTATGCCATTCTTACCTGTTCCACCTGCCTGGGTACTTGTCAATTCCCTAAAACAAGAAGAATCATGTTAAGTGGAAAAGATGTTTTTTTCCACTTATACAATGTGAATTAAAAAAAAAAAATCTGCCTTGATGTGAAAACAAGGATAGTCTTTTGATTAAAAACAAAAGAAAACAAACAAAACCTCCTGAGATTTATAATCTTTCAAACTGGGACAGACAGCAGATAGCTCAAAGATTGACTGTAACTAGCTATAGTAGATGTCTACGTAGAAATATACATGGTAGAATATTCACATCACTGATACTTTTACCTCTGTGAGAATTTCTAAAATAACTAAGGTACTAAGGAATTCATTGAAAAGCAATTTCTGATGTAGTCAGTTGTTTTTAAAGCAGATGTGGTATAGAAGTCAGATTTTGCATCTCTTGATGAGGCTGTGTAATACATCGGAAAGAACTTTTGATTTGAAATTAGGATACTTGAATTTGAATCCTGGCCCTATCGTATTATCATGGGCAAATCATCTCTTCTCTGAGTCTCAGTTTTTTCATTTTAAAAATGAGAAGAATAATTATACTTTGAAGACATAACTTATAGGTTTGGAGAAAGCCCTTTGTAAATTGTAAAAACAAGTCAGTCTGGTGTAATGAAAAGAATATTAAGTAAGAAGATCCTGGTTTGAGTCCAGGTTCTAATGCTTCCTAGTTGAGTGCCTCTGGATATGTCACTTAACATTTTTGAGTACTCAGTTTCTTAATTTATTAAATCAGTGTAACAGAGTTTCAAATTCCTTTCTCACTGAGTTGTGCTGAAACATTTTGTAGCTCTTAAATCTCTATTTAAATACGATTTATTATTGTTGTGGTTATTTCTATTGCCTTATTTTCAAAGAAAGTGCCTTAATTCAATGACTTTATCTCTACCCCATTTAAAAAGAAGTGTTTTGACTCATATCAAAATAAATATGGTTACTACAGAAAAATGCTGTAGAATTTATATACAAAATAATTAGACATGCTTGGATACAAAGCCAGATTGGATTATTGCCAGGTTGGATTTTAAGGTGATAGATCTTTGTTGAATGTGCCAGTTTTTTGGAGTCACAAGCAAAAAGATGGAGTGTATTCTGTCAAACCCGTGGCCCAGGATAGTTCTCAAAGATTTTTGTCACATGACCCCTTTATACTCTTAAAAACTGAGCACTCCCAAAAGAGCTTCATTTTTTTAAAGCCATAATTTTTACCAGTATTTATCACATTAGAAATTAAAATGTCTTAGTATTTTTGTGAAAATAGTCTTGATCCTGCGGACCTGCTGAATGGGTCGTGGGGTTCCTGGACCATATTTGGAAAACTGCTGCTATGATATAATAAAAGTAGAACAGGATTTTGGTTTGTGAAGCTTATTATCTTGTCCTTTCTCTGCCACTGATTAGGTCTGTAACCTTAATAATAGTGATTTATAATCTTCATACCTCAGTTTTTCTTTTTTTTAATTTATAAAATAAAGTGTTTGGCTTAGAGGATGTCTCTGTTTCCTCCAAGGTGTAGCATTTTATGGTTTTATGATTCTAAGGAAAGAGCATCTGTCATCTTAAAAACAAATGTGACTGAGTGCCACCTGGAGGAACAATAAAGCTACATCCCTGAGCAGTTTGAAGTCTCTGGTTTCCTAGACATTTAGCATCATAAGTTCATCTTAAAATCTTTAGTGAAACCATCATTAAATTCGAGACACTACGACAAATGTTGCTAATGAAAAAACAATTTAGTTCAGAATTTTTATTTAAAGCAATATTCTCTTTTTAATGTTTGGAGGTAAGGAAAGCATGGAAGGCTAGGTAGAGATATTGTTAAGATAAGGGTATAATTTCTAATTATTATCTAAATATTCATCAACAGCAAAGGACTATGGGAGAGTTAGGAGGAAACTATAAAGGGACAAGTTGGAAGCATAACAAGCAACAGTGAATCACTTAAAGTAAATAATGTCAACAAAACCCTTCCTCTGGATATGTTTCCCTCCTCCTCCCTAGTATCGCCTTGTGGACCAATGAGGACATAGCTATCACCATCTGAGCTTAGACTTAAGTCAGTGTGGACATACTTGAATAAAATAGTGTCATTTTGCAGGCATATCATGAGTACATAATTATCTAACTTCCTTAAAAAAACCCACTTTTGGCCAATTTTCCAAGATATAAATTAGATGATCAGAAATTATCTCCCTTTGTGCCTGATTCCCCAAAGTGTTAACTTCTCCGTTTATTATATATGACATTGTTCCTAAGAGATGCACTCTAATATTTTCAAACAGTGGTTTTTCATATCCATTAATGATGTTAGATGGCCTATGCCTATATAACAATCTAAATCGTTAAATAACAGGACGAACTATGCCACAGCTCGGTTTTGTAGAGGACTTAGAAAAACCGTGGACATGAAATTTTCTTAATCTTACCTTGGCAGAAGGGAGGCAATCTGGTGAACATTGTATCTGGAGTCATAGGCTTTCAAATTCTGACCATCAACGTCTATCCTTATGACCTCGGGCAAATTACTTTACCTCTCTTGGTCCCAGATTTCTCATCTGTAAAAAAAAAAAAAATATGAGTGGCATTAGATGACATGTAAAGTTGCCTCTAGTTTTAAATCTATGATCCTCTATACAAAGTGAGTATCAAATCACAGATTGATTTAAATTGTGCATAATATGGATGTTTATAAAAGAAAAAAATAAATTGGATCGCCCCAAATGAGAAAAAAAGAAAACATTACCTATAGAGAGGAGAAACCTGACAGGAGAAAATTTAGATACTGAAGAAATTTTAAATGACTAGAATTATTTCCCTCTTACCACCATCTCTTTGATTTCCTGTTTTCCTTCAAAACTCAGATCTTCTACAAGAAACCTATCAACGTGTCTCTAACTTCTTATATTCCTTTCTTGCCCCATTATCTATTTGATTCTACTTATATTTGCCTATGTTTTTCACCTTCATCAGTATGTAAGAATATTAATAGTGTGGCTTGTTTTGCTTTAGTTTATCAATAAAGGCCAGCACATAGTAGGTATGGATAATAAATGCTTATGGATGGATTACAGCTTGACGAGTAAGTATGAACCAGATTAATTTTAATTTCACTTTTTATCTTTCTTGCCATTGGCACTAATAAACAACCAAGGGTTGTCAACAAAAATAGTCAAAAGTCATGCAAAACAGAATGATTCAGTGATTGAAAATTGGTTATGTTACAAGTATTTCTGATTGCACATTCAACAGTAAAATCTCTTGCCCAGAAAATAAATGAACTCTTTGGAAAAAAAAAAAAAAAGAAAACTTCACTTAATATATAAATATAAGCACATTTTCTGGGCAAAATTTTTTTTTTAGGATAAACCAGCATCTTAGAAGAGTCCAAGTTGAGGGCATCTGGTCTTACAGCAGCACTCAGGGAGCATAGTTTCACAATAAAGTTCACCATTTAGCCATCATTGTCCTTTTAGACCAAAAGTTGTATCTGTAGAATTTTTTTTTTCAAAGATTGATTTTCTATGATTTCTGTTCATTAGCTGCATCATTTGATAGGACAAGGAATCCCAAGAATCTTTTCAAAAGCATGTAAATATCCTATAACTTATCAAGAAACTTACCCCCCCCCCCCCATCTTTATATATGCTTGCTTCTAAAGCCTTACCACTCTCAAACTTCATTGCAAATAAAACTTTCAAGCCAAGCAAAGCAAACTCCCTTTCCCCTTTATGAGGTATAATGCCTTCCTCTTTTTTTGTCACTAGATGGCAGTTAAGTATCTCAATTTCCTTTGTAAAACTTGCATTCTAGGTTTGGAGTTTTAAAGCATTTACTGTCACAGTGATTATTACTCTTAGGGTTGGAAAGGAACACAGAAGTTATATGGTCCAAGCCTTACTGAGAATGAATGACAGAAATAAAAGGTCCACTCCGGTTACTGGGTAAAAGCTTCAGCCCTAATGACAGAATGCCTAGTCTACTTTGTATTAGCCCTGAAGCAGGATTGGAAAGTGTCCTGTAAGTTTTTCTTCAGCTGTGAATTTTCAAGCACCTGTTCTCTCAATCTGAAAGTCCTGGAATTTATTGAATGAGTTTTGACTTTTACTATCTTCTTGTAGTTAATAATTCTGAGAGTTCAGTATGCCTAGAAAAACACATGATTCATAAAGCATTTCCTCAGCTGGGAAGCCTCTCTCAACACTGCTGCCAGTGAGTCTGTTGCCTAAAGCAAAGAAAGATGGAACTTATGTGGCAAGAAAGGGTAATAGCTATGTCTTGAGTGCATTTCTCTAAGGATTCATGAAGTTATTTCTATTTTGAAGAAAACCAGATAGAAAATTAAATTGGGGTTAAACTTTGATTTCTGATTAATTTCACAATACTTTTTAAAATAGTCCTCAGTTCTGTCATGACTTTTAGATATAGACACATTATTGGAAGGATGACTAAGGTTTTATAGACAAAAGGAAACCATCTTTGAAAAGTGATTTTACTCTCATTTATATAGTCTGGAGATTTGGTTACTAGGTTAAAATGTTGAAGATTTGAAGTTATTATTTTACCACCAACTTATCAAGATTAATTAAATTGGTAATAGGAACATAGACCTAAGGGTAGACAGTCTAGAGCTTAGAAGTCATCTAGCCCAACTCATCAGATGGGGAGACTAAGGGAAATAAAGTTACCTAAAACATTTCACACAAGCAATATCTGTCAGAGGCACCCAGTTCCTCTGACTCTAGGATCACTGTTCTTCACAGTACCCAGCTTTTCATTGTCTTATTTTGTTTTTGTTAAATGAGTATAGTGACATTCTCCACCAACAGTGTTATTATTAATAGACATATCTAGACCTACAGAGGATGTATTAGAATTTTTTTTAAAGGGAAATAAAATGACACATCCTTCTTTATTTGTGGCATGGTTTAGATGCAGCTCCTTCTCCCTCACTCCCCTAAGATCTGAGAAAATACTTACAAGCAAGATAATTATCAACATGGATTGGAGTGGAAATTAAAAAAGCAAGTTTTTAATTAATTAGATTTTCACCTCATCGCTTACTTCATATGATTTAATCATCACATTTTTTGAAAATTGTGACAAAATTCCCTTTCTATAGGCAGTTTCGGCGGATCTTAGACACTTAGCTCTGATTATGGCTATATGGCTATACTGAGCTGCTCCACCACTTCTGTACTTAGTTCAATACTTAAATACTTCACTGATGTATTCTGCTTACCGTTGCCATCCTCAGCTAACATCAGGAGGGTGGACCTCATGAGTTACTATGACTGGGGGCTGAGGCGTGGGGGCAGGGAGTCATCGCATGGAGATGAGTCTTCCAGCAAGAAACTTCCCTGATCTTAACCAGTCTTTCTCTGAGGTTATAATTAATAATACAACTAAAGAATTTCTGGTTTGATAGGACCTACAGTGGTTTACAAGTTTTCAAGAGCTTTACAAGAACTTTCAAGAACCCAAACGTGCTTTCAGTTATCAGGAGCTAGTTTTCATATTTCTCCTTTTCCTCAACTGATTTCCTAGAAAAATCAACCTATTCTAGGTTCCTCCATTTCTCTTCCTCTCACTGTCTTCTAAACTCTGACATCAGATTTCTGGTCTTCCAATAGACACTCCCTTTTTGGACTCAGTACCTTTTCACTGGACTCAGTACCACGCAGATGCATGGAATATTCTCCTCCTATGTCTCTTAAAGACTCCCAGGATTCCTTCAAAACCTAGCTCAAATCCCACCTCCTGGAGGTCATTATCTCTCCTATCTCTCTTTCCATTGCTTTCCTTCTCCCCTCCTCCCTCCCCACAGTGCTCTTTCTGAGAATATCTACCATCTACTCTGTATGTATCTCGTATGTATATAATTAGGTACACATAATCTACAGTAATCTTACCACTATAATGTGAGCTCCTTGGGGGCAGAGACACTTTTTTTTTATCTTCAATACTTTGTACGGTGCCTGCCTCATTATAAGTACTGAATACATGCTTGTTGACTGACTAAAGAGGTATTGGAGTAGGATTTTACCAGAGGCAACATTTAAATGCACATTGTATATTCCATTAATTATTACTTACTAACATGTTGCTTTATAACAGCTTTGTGGCACAGTGGATAAGCTAGGCCTGGAATCAAGAAAACTCATTTTCACAAATTCAAATATGGCATCAGACACTACAATCTGTGTGACCCTGTGCAAGTCACTTAGCCCTATTTGTCTCAGTTTCCTCATCTGTAAAATGGATTGGAGAAGGAAATGGCAAACCACATCATTATCTTTGCAAAGAAAACCCCAAATGAGGTGATGCAGATTGAGACCTGATAGAAAGGACTGAATAACTATTGTGATTTGCATTATAGATTGTTGGAGTTGGGAAGAGCTCTTAGAAACTAGTCTACCTAGATCCTTTCCAATGGTTACAAATGAAGGCACTGAGACTCAGTGGACTGACATGCCCACCTCAACTAGCAATTGATTCATTTTTGTCTAACCAATTAAATATTTAAGCTTTCTTCATATATAAGGATTATAGTTTCATTATCTTGAAGCCCCCCTCCTATATAATTGTATTGAGGAGGATATTGTGATCAGGGTTTTCGGCTACTCCTATATGCTTCTTACCCTACTGCTGGCTGGTAGCCCAGATGAATTTCCTGGTATAAATGCTTCTTCTCTACTCTGGGGAGCAACATCAAAGGATCTGCTATTCTCTTGATCTTTTTTTCTGTTGTTAGCATCAAGCCCTCAGCTAGAGACTGGCTGACAATACCTTAATGTGTCTCTATCTCCTCTCTGGAGAAGATTCCTCTCTCAGTTGCTTCCTTTCAACTCCACTCCCTAAAAGTACAACTGGTAATAGCTGGTGGTTACAGCTGTTTATAAAGGCAAAGTAAACACTTAAAACAAAGTAAGGTAAACAGATGCCTTTCCCTTCCCTCCTCCCAATACCCATAGGGGTGAAAAAAGTGTCAGGTCCTCAAGAAGGAGCTCAAGGGAATAAAGGGGTTGCTGGATTATTTGCTTTGGGGTCTGGAATGGGGATCAGCTTTCAGTAATATAACTACTGTCCCCCATCAGTACTAGTACCCTCAGCCCCAGAGTCCTGGGCCTGTTTTTGTGATTATTTTGTGTGGATATTTTGTGACTATTAATCATAATATTTTGTGATTGCCTCTGCCTGGCCTTCTTCTCTGAACTCCACATGGCTTCCTACAGCTTGCCCTTCTCTTTTGCTTATCCCTTCAAGTCCTGGAGTTCAGGCACTAACTTTCAGATGTCACCTTGAAGCACAGCCTATCATTCTTCACATGCTCCTGTTGCCCTTTTTTTTAAATTTCCTCTAGAGACTAATTCTTGCCCTCTAAGGAGATTGCATAGTAGTCAGTTTTACAATGTGTTTAACACCTTTCTGTGGTCTTATTTTCTGTAATTAGGTCAGTGAAAGACCAGCTTTATTACACCAAAAACCACAAAGTTCTATCCCTAAGAATATACTAAAAAAAACTGATCAGTTTCTGAATCATGGGATCCTAGATTTTATTGAAGGGAACTTAGAGATCATCAACTTCTTAATTTTATAGATGAAGAAAGTGGTTAGGGACTTACTTGCACAAGATCAAGCAGGTAGTAGGTAAAGAGACCTTGGATATGATCCCAGGTCTTCACGTCTGAGGGCAGGAAAGAAGATGTGAAGGCTTTGATTGAGAAAATTTGATTGAATGGACTTGCAAATAATGTTCCATGACTATGTAAGTGGGGAGGGATCAGTGGAGTCAACCCAAAAGTCACAGCACCTCACTTAAAGTAACTAATAAGACATTCTATCTCTTGATACTTTAATCAAGTGAGAACAGAATTAATGAATATATTCAGAAATATGTATTAGATATGTACTGACTACTCCAGTGTATAAATCAATCAAAGATTTTATTAAAAACCTTTGTTGACTCTAAGGGGCCAAGCCAACCCTTATTGTTTAGCGTTGCCAGTGATGAGGTGATTGTTGTGCTGGTTTGAAGCCAGAAAGAGTTTGAACTTTGACTGGGAAAAAAGCCAGTTTGTAGGCAGAGAATAAGGGGAACATCTCCAGTCTAGGTTATCATGAATCAGCAGCAAGTCTAGTTCATTGCAAAATGCAAAAGAATTGAGGACCTTGTCTCTCTGGTTCTGCGCCAGAAGGGTATTGAAAGAGTTCAGCTATCTGGGGAGATTCTTCATTTATTGCTCCTTTCTCCCTTCATTGTTTGGGCAGATGAAGTGACTGTCTTTGGTTCAAAGGTCCTCCACTCTCTGATGTGACATATCCAAGAGTGATGTTTTTGAATGTTCTCATATGGACTTTGATTTTGATTCAGATATCTCAGCATGACATTGTTCTGGGACAAGGTGAAGTCTACATTCATGAACTTGGGGAGCTGCCCATAAAGATAGCTGGTCTTGAGTTCTGCCTATAATGAGATCTCTTTGATCATTACATCCTTCTTTCAGGTCTACCCCTGGACATCTGGATGACTTCACATCTCCCTCAGATAAGGAACAAGAAGATGGAGCAGGGAGGCCTACTAGATAGCAGAGCAGAAATAGGAGGGCCAGTCAAAGCCCCTAAGCTAGTTTTGAGTACTGCTTGATAAATTTCGAAGTCCTTAAAAGCTATTGGGTGAAATGGAGTGATCAGTGTGTTCAGCTGAGGCAACTTGGTCAAACACTGTGAGTTTTAATAAAAAAACAAGCAAATTCAGAACCTGGGCATTTAAGTGTCATAATGTGGAGAAAAAAAGAAGAATAGTAAGAAAACTCTTAAGGAATACCCACTAGAATTGCTTTGGGGGGAGGTAGATGAAAGCTCTTTGGCCTCTTCCTATTTGCCTCCCTGACCAGGGGCAGATCTTGTGAACCTTGGGGAGCCAGAAAGTTTTTAAACACTATCAAGTCCCAGTTCTAACAGTGTCCCCAGGACAATTAGGTAGGAAGCAAGCATTTATTATAAGCTATTTACCAAGCACCATGCTAAGTACTTCGGACATAAATGCAAGTAAAAACACAGTCTCTGACCTCAAAAATTTACATTCTATTGGAAAAAGATACATAAGAGGGAGTTGAAAAGTCGGGGTTGAGGGGAGAAGGTAGCCCCTGTAGGGGCATGGTGGTGAAGTCTAAAGAGCCAGAAGGACAACTTGAAGGAGAATGAAGCCAGGCTGGTTTGAGCTTGTCCCCAAAATGGAGGCACCCAGAAGGAACTAATTAATGAGAGAAGGGGGTTCAGATGGTAGAGGGATGTTCCAGAATGAAAAGGGCCTAAATGCTGAGAGAAGTGCAAGGGTAAGAAGACAGCCATATCTTTGTGGCAAAATCAGAGTCAAGAGGAGAACTGAGAAGGTAAAAAAGCAGATCCAGCCTTAGACTTTTCCCCAAACAGAGACTCCTGGAGTTATAGTACCAATGAGTTATCTGCAGGATAGCTGGGAACAATCTAGACATAGCAAAGAAAGGCAGCTTCCAGATTCTATCAAGAGCCTAGCAGAAAAACTACACCATGCCCAAAGGAAATTTTGTGATTACCCCACAGAGGGGGAAAAGAAATTCCAGCAATGAGAACTGTGAGCTCTCTTTTTGCCACATATGTGCTTTAAGTCTGAGTCCATTTTCTTCTGCACTAAATATACTTTTTAAATTAGTTTTTATTTTCAAACAAGGATCAACATCTCCCTCCTACTTCTGCCTACCACCTCCACCTTAAGAAATCAAAAAAAAAATAAAACCCTTGTTACAAATATATAGTTCAACAAAACCATTATATATATATATATGTATATATATATATATATGTATATATATATATATATATATATATATATATATATATATATATATATATATATATATATATATATATATATATATATATATATATATATGTCTTGTCCAATTCTTTATGACCCTATGGACTTTTCCATTTTGCTGTTGAATGAAATGCTTTTGTGTACCCAGCTCTGTGTGTGTGTGTGTGTGTGTGTGTGTGTGTGCATGTACTGGTTCATGCACATTCTTCCTTCTTCTGACCAGTTCAAATGAGAGTGAGGTTCATGTGTCAGCCACTTCCCTCTGTGCCTCCTTGTTTGTATAGATGCCTATTTGTGTGCCATGATTATATCAGATAATTTTCCCTAACCTTTCTTTCCCTCCCCCATCATAATATATTCCTCTTCTCCTTTCTATTCTTTTCTTAAGATCAAAATAAAACTGAATCATGCCCAGACTCCCTCTATAAAAGTTGCTGATGATAGGGTTCAGAGGCGACAGTACCTTGTATCGTTATCATTGTTAATTTATGTTTACATCTTAATGTTTCTCTTCCTTCCAGTTTTTGCATTTCAAAATTTCTTCATAGCTCTGGTCTTTTCATTAAGAATGCTTGGAAGTCTTTTATTTCATTAAAAATCTATTGTGTCCTAGAGCATTTATTACATTCACTTTTGCTGATTAAGTTACTCTTGACCGTAAGCCCATAACCTTTACCTTCAGGATTAGCATATTCCACATTCTCTTTTCCTTGATAGTGTTGGCGGATAAAATTATATGTGATCCTGACTGTAGCTCCTTCAGTACTTTACTTCTTTCTTTTTGGTTGTTTTCAGTAATTTTTCTTTGACCAGGAAGCTTTGGATTTGAGTTATGATGTTTCTGAGAGTTTTCATTTTTAGATTTCTTTCAGGAGGTAACTAGTGGATTTTTTTCTATTTTTACTTTGCCCTCTGATTCTAAGAGAGCTTTTAAGATTTCTTGAAATATGATGTCTAAGTTCACTTTTAGTTTTGGTATTTAGATAAATCAATGATTTTTTTAAAAGACAACAAAAAACCCATTTTCCCTTCATTTTCCAGATCATTTGTTTTTGCTATGAGATACCTTGTATTTTCTTCTATTTTTCCTGCTTTTTGACTTTGTTTTAATATTTCTTGTTACCTCATTGTAATGGGGGAAGAAAAGAAAGATTAGAGAAAAGTATCTCACATAATCATGGCACACAAGTAGACATTTATACATTTTGATCCATTTTAATTTTCAGGGAGTTTGTTGCTTGATTAAGGTTTTGTACCTCTTATACTAAGCTTTTAATTCCCTTTCCAGTTCTTTTTCCCACAGGCCTCATTTCTTTACCAATTTTTCCCCCACGCTCTTACTCCATTTATAAAAGCATTTTAAACGGCTTTTTAAAAACTCTTGCTTCATCTCTTCCAAAAATTATAGTTGAGTTTATGTTCAATCTGTGTTTTTTCTGAGGAAATGCTTGTAGATGTTTTGGAGTCATTCTCTTCTGTATTTGAGTCTCAAGTGTCCCTCCCACCATTATGGTGGCACTCTTTTATTGCTTGTCCATTCTTCCAGGGATTTCATGTAAGTGCAAGGCTCTAGCACTTTTGGAGGCAAGATCTGGGCTGTTCTTGTTTCTGCTTTCTTGGGAGTAATGAATATTATTCCGGGATCTCAGGTAGGATGTAGAAACTTGACAGCTTTTAGTGTTCTCTGAAGGGTCTAATTCAGAGCTGAGTCTGATTGCTCCTCTCTATCGGAGCTCTGCACCTTTGGGTTCAAGCAAGAGAAGATTGCTGCTGAACCCCACCTCATCAGCTGGCTGGAAGATTCAGCTGGCCCTGAGAGGCAAAACTGTAGGATTGCTTTTAATCTGGGATTTCTACCCTTTTTATTCTTCTGCAGGTTGGGCTGCACTTTTGAAGTGAGACTTGTCTTTGTACTTTAGGTTTAATGGACACCATTGTTTCATCCTCTGACTTCTGAACATCCTCCTTTATCCACATACTTTCCAGGAGCTCTCTGCTTGAACCTGCCATTCATGTACATTGCACAGGTGCCCTTCTCACTATGCCCTGAATCTACTACTTGGAACTGGATAGTAGGTGACAAAGCTGCCAGTTGCCACCTATCCCCAGTGCAGTGTTCCAGTAGGTGTAGGGCTAGCCCAGTATGGATCTGAGACCTCCTTTTGTCCTGGTGTGTACAGCCTTTCTCTCTGGTAACTACAATACCCCATTTACAGATTGCTCCTAGCCTGACCCCAACTCTAGTTACCAAAGAACTTCGTATTTCCCTTTACCTAAGTAGGCCGGACAAAATACTAACTGGGGGTTTTGTTGGATCTTTGGATTTCTCCATCAGGATTCTGTCTGAGATGTTTTTTAGACCTGTTAAAAAGAATTTGTAGAAATGAGTTTGCCTTTACTTACTATCACTCCTCCATCTGCTGTAACAATGAATATGTATTCTGACTTCCTGCACACTTTTCCGAAGCATGCTTCAACCACAGTTTTTGAACTTGTAGAAGAGTATAAGAATGTTTGTGATATCCAGGTAAGTTGTTTTACCCTTATATTGCCTAAGCCTGGTGCTTTTGTTATTAAAATATTAGAGAAATATTTCAGTTAATCCTGGAGATCTTTTATGAAGAAAATAATCATGCAATCACCTTTTCATTAGATAAGAAAGGGAAATCTCCCTCTCTCCCCAGTCATCTGTGAATAAGTCATTTAAAGAGTTAGAGGGGCAGCTAGGTGGTGCAGTGGATAGAGCACCAGTGCAGGAGTCAGGAGGACCTGAGTTCAAATCTCACCTCAGACACTTGACACTCACTAGTTGTGTGACCTTAGGCAAGTCACTTAACCCTAATTGCCTCATCCTGGGTCATCACCAGTTATCCTGATGAATTTCTGGTCACTGGATTCAGATGGCTGTGGAAGAGAAGTGAGGCTGGTGGCCTGCACAGCCCTCCCTCACTCCAAACAAAGTCAAGTTCAAGTCATGTCATTATTTCTCTGATGGTCTTCTTTGGCAATGAAGGATGAACACACACACACACACAGAGTGCCCTCCCCTGGACTTTCTATCTACTTATAGGAAAGTGTGTTCAAGGCTTGGGGGATGTTTTGTACCAATTATCTTTAATAAAATAAAATACTCTTCCCCTATAAAACAACTAAAGCCTAGCTGAATAATTGCTGCTAACAAGTAATTGTGAAGGGGCACCACACTAGTGAGGCTCATAAACTATACATTAAAAAGACAACCTCATCATAAAATCTTGATGGGAGACATAGTAGCACTCTCTGGGAACCTGATCTACCAGTGTCAGATTGGGTGGGTAGAATTGCTCCAAAGCATGTGCTACACGTAGAAAACGTAGACAGAAAGGATGAAATGATAAAAACCAAGAAAGAACAGTCTGAATTTGAATGAAATCCAATAGACTTGGATAAAGCGTTTATTAAGTATTCAGTGAGCACCTCCAATGTAAAAGACTCTTAAGCTTACTAGATAGTTGATCCAAAGATGAAATAACTCACAATTCCTGTGCACAAATAGATTGCAATTTAGTAAGGTAGAGATAACATAAGATTGTAAATTTATAACTGGAAGGGACCTTAGAGATCATGTAGTTCATATACCAAATAAAATAATAGCATAAGACTGATATCAAGCAAAAAGCTTGAGGACTTCAAAATGTAGGAGATCACTTCCAATTTGGAGGAAGAAGGCAGGAAGAAATAAATCAGAACCTCTCGGGGAGGTAATATTTTTACAGTCAGGGAGGATAATAATAATGTTGATTACAACAAAAACAGCAACAGTAATTGCTCAGGAATGGTACTTCTGACGAGATGGACGGATGAGAAGTGGGAAGGCAGAAGTTCATAAACAAAGAATTTAAAAGTTTAAAGAATTGCTGAGTTTTCTTTTCTGGCTATGCTATGAATTATAAAGTGTTAATACCTGACAAGTAGAAAAAATTGAATTGTGAATGTGAGAAAAGAGGCAAAGATAACACATTGATTTTCTCTCAGGATATTTCCCACCACTGAGTAATGTGGGAAAGAGCAGGGCTGGAAGATAAAATGAAATTATGCCTTTCATATTCTTAATATTAAGTGATGGTCCAAAATATCCAGATTTAAAATATTAGTCTGCTTTAGATACCGGGACAGGTTTGGAGGCCATGTCTAAAAATGGTAGTTGAGTTAGAATAAGTTCTTCATAGCTCCACAAGACTATAGTTCAAATCAATAAAAGCATTCTAATCACTCATTATGTATAGGATATTTTGCTGGGTAATAAGAGGAATATCGGGGGCAGAGAGAGGGCGTATTTATTCAGCCCCTACTCTGTGCCAAGCACTGTCCATACTCTTTACAAATATCTCAGTTAAGAGAGGAACATAAGAAATTAAAAGAAAACGTTTCAGATCTTGCCATCAAATAAGTGTTAATAATTAAGATGAGAATCAAAGTATAGGAGAATTTCAGGAAAAGTTTGAGGAAACAAAATAAAAAGTGGCCAAGGGCTCTGGTTCAGATATAGCTAGCTGGTCTTAATAAAGGTTCCTTAATCTCAATAAATTAAAGAGACAAATGCCTGCTTGTAAAGGATCATTGAAGTGCTATTATTTTTTAACTTTTATCTTAATCTGTGTTTAAGTTTTTTTTTGATAATTCAACACACATTTATCATCTACTATGTGCAAAGCAGTGGGAAATATAAAAGAATATGAGATAGGTTCTCAAGGAGCTTATAATCTAATAGAGGACTAAGATATACCTTGAAGTAATTCTGACAGGAGACAGACAAGTTCGGAGGTACAAATAAACTGCTATGAAAAAATGAAGAGGGCAAGACTGCATGAGTGAATAAGATGAGAAGGGCAGTAGTCTTGTTTGAATAAAATAGTCTGTATTTTATATTAGGAGCCATTGAAAATTCTTTAAACAATTTCACTTATACACATTCGTATCAGTGAAAGGGGATATGATGAGATAAGGTTGGGGGCAATGTAAGTTAAGTTTGCAAGAAGAAGCATACAAACCTTCCCCCTCAACCGAATCTGGGGGGTGCATATCCCAAACCCCTGACCTCTCCCTCTGCCCCTGCCCTTAGGTAAAGGAGGGGGAGTAAGTTCATATCTTGATTCATTGGCTACATAGCATTAAGCCCTCCAAATTTCAAGTCCAGAGCATTTCCCTAAACTTTTATTCCAAGACCCTAGCTTCTTAGGGCTTCCTTACTGGGCTTACTGTAGTAGCTGACCTTGAATTCTGGCTTTCAGCATCTCCCAAGACTTGAGCTTCTGGGTGAGGAAGCTCTACTCCTTGTACCTACAACTGAAAAAGACACAAGAAACAAGACAAAAATCCCAAGTGTGTTTCTTAAGGCCACCTGGCTAGGAAGAAAGGCTCTCAGGCCCTTTCCCCCGCTTACTGCAGTGACCAAACAGTGAATGAATGACTATTTAACCTCTAGACACCACCACTGGAAAGAGAGACTAGATATTCTTCTTAAGATAGTGAGATTGTTTGTTGAGAATGATGAGTAGGGATATGGTGCCATGAAAAGAGTCATAGTGAGAAATATGAGAGAAAAAGTTGAATAAAAAGTGTACCGCAGTCAGGGCCCAGTTGATGTTCTGTGGTATAACCTTGTAATGGTCCCAGAGAGCAAGGATTTGTTATCTCCTCCTGTGCCCAATAGTTCAAAACAGGAAAAGAGAAGACGGGAAGTGGAGATTATTAACAGGGTAGGGGGAAGCATCAGAATGTGGCGGTAGAGAGTGATTTTCAAGAGTCTGAAAAAGTACACTATGGAAATGTCTGAGAATATGGTTGGAATTGTTAAGAGTTCGAACTCAAAGCAAAATAGATTGATCAACTGGGAAAACATGGAGGGCTTAAAGGATTAAAGAACATGTTGAAGGCAAAGAGCAGGCACACAGATGTCAAAGAGGTAGGACAGGATGTTATAATTAAAGAGAGCAATTTTTCACATTTATAAAGAGTTTTCAATAAATTTTGAGTGTAATTTGGTAGGTTGGATCCCATATATTTCAATCCTTTTATATTTATTTTCAGGGAATTTCATTTTTTGTTGGTAATATAAAGAGACTGATGATTTTGTGAGTTTATCCTCCTAATCTTTTGAATTTATTGTTTGAATTTATTTTTAGTTGAATCTCTGAGTTCACTGAATAACCATAATAGTCTTAGCCAAAAGCAATAAATTTTTTAAAAAGCATATTCTTTCAATTTTTTTTTATTATTGCTGTAGCTAACACTACTAGAAAGATATAAAATAATAGTGTTGACAATAGACTTGATTGACACATATCTGATCATACTGGGCCCCAGGATTTTTCTATCATAAATAAAACTAATTCTTATTTTGGTCAGCTAGATGCCACAGTGTTGGGCCTAGAGTCAGGAAGACTCATTTTCATGAGTTTCAATCTGGTCTTAGACCCATACTAGTTGTACCACCCTGAGCAGTCATGCAATCCTATTTACCTCAGTTTCCTCATCTATAAAAATGAGCTGGAGAAGGAAATGGCAAATGACTCCGGTATTTTTGCCAAGAAAACCCCAAATGGGGACACAAAGATTCTTGGTCTTAGGATGAAAAGGGACTGGAACATAGTATAACAAACTATAGGAATCATAAGGATGATGATAATAGTTCACTTTCACATAGAAGTTAGAGTATATGAAGTGCTTTTTTCCCACAACAACCTTTATAAGGTATATAATACAAATTTCAATCCCATTTTACATTTGAGAAATTTGAATTTCAGGTTCAAGTGACTTGAAGCAGTCTCACTCTGACATACAAAAATCATCATTAAATATCTGAAAATATGAAAGGGACATATTTTTTTTTTTCTGAAAATGGTAGGATTCCCATATAGTGGGGGAAAAGAGCTATCATGACTTACCAAGCACTTGGATATGGGTTTCCAAAGAGAAAAGTTGGATCCCAGGCTATGGTAGAAAATGAATAATGAATCTAATGTTAGTTGAATGATGCAAAATGAATTTATAGTGTTCACATGCTGATATCATAGATATTGAGAAATTTTCATATTCTTGAACTCCAAATATATAATATCTATGGAGGAGAAAATTAACTTTTCAACGAAAGCTTAGCTCTAGTGTTTTTTTGGCTTTCTTATTGATATTTGTAACAATAATGTTACACTAATCTTTCCTTTTGGGGGATGAGAAAATCATTGGAAAAATATTCTTGGCAAAAATTTTTCAAAATAGTCACTTTTAATTTTTGATATATAAGTATTCAATTTATAAGGCCAAAATGTTGCCACCCACTTAAAATACAGAAATGAAGAAATTTTGGCTGATGTATTACATATAATTTCTTAGCCAAAGTATATGGCAATGTCTACTAGCAAAGATTTAAGATTTTAAAATAATATTTCTTCTAGACATAATATCTCACAAGAAAGAATATGCAAGGTTTATTATGTCTTATATCCATTTTTATAAAATGTACTTGCTTATAATGTATTTTCTTATTTAAAAGTATGTGCCCATCATATGAATTATGAGATTATTATGGAGAATTATGGGGTTCATTTTGCATCATAAAAATATTAACTTTGATAGGCACTATTATATTATTATAAGAACTATTGCTAGTCTTCATGACTCAAAAAGATTAAAGAGAATGGAAAGTTAACCTACCAGAGTTTACCCTCTGCAAACATAGCCATCAAAACCTTGAGTTTACCTACCCATCCCAATGGAGTAGCAGGGGTGGACTTTGTGAAGAATGGTAGCCTTTGTTAATATTCTGAGTACTGCATGTTTATTAGAAAGACATTTTTACTTTTATTTAAAATAATACATAGCAATGTGATGGAAGTTGGCAGCATCCTTGTCACTGTGAATGTCTGAAAATATGGGCATGATCATTTGCTCTATAGTAAATGTCCAAAACTTTTTCCAATGTGATATTTACCTTTCATAGGTAGATAATGGAAGTCAATGGGAAACCACTATTTATTTAATAGAAGTTTATTTTAGATTTAGATAGTGGAAACTATGTTTTCCGTTGAATGAGGGTTAACCAATCTGTTGTAGACTATAAACTTTTAGAGGAGGAACCCTATGATTGTACAATTTGTGCTAAGTGGCACTTAGGTTCACTTGTAAGTGAGCTAATAAATGTAATGCAAAATAATTGTGATTTTTATTCATTTGAGAACTTAATTTCTTGGGGCATTTAATTTGAAGTTATTTGGATGTGGGTCACCTGCTTTGTGAATTATCTTCTCTCTCTTCTTAGTCCAGCGTCTATCCTTATCATTCCACCAAAACAGCTCTTTCTAAAGTTACCAGTGATCTCTTAGTTGCCAAATCCAAAGACCTTTTCTCAATCTTTCTTCTCTTTGACTTTCCTGCAGCTTTTGGCACTGTTGATGACTATCTCTTCTCTTTAGATCCAGGATGCCATTCTCACCTGGTTCTTCTCCTACCTATCTGACCTCTCCTCAGTCTTTCTTTGTTAGACTCCAATCCAGATCATGCCCTGTAAGGATGGATTTTCCACAGGGTTTTGTCCTAGGCCCTTTTTTTGCTCACTATCTACTGTTTCACTTGATGATCCCACTGACTTAATCACTATCTCTGTGGTGATGATTCTCAAATGTACCTGTCTTGATCCAATCTCTCTGCTGATCTCCAGTCGCCTTTTCAGATGTCTTGAACTAGATGTCCAGGAGATACTTTAAACCGAATACATTCAAAACAGAACTGAGTACCTTTCTCTCAAGACCCTCCCCTATTCCTACCTTTCACATTACTAAAGAAGGCAATACTAATCACTCAACCTAGGCTCCCAATTTAAGAGTCATATTTCAACTCCTCACTATCTCTTACCCCCCATATCCAATCCATTGCCAATTCCTACTGATTTCATCTTTTAAACATCTCTCCAATCCTCCTCCTTCTTTCCTCTGATACCCTCACTACTCTGTTATAGGCCCTCATCATGTCAAATCTGGCCTATTGCAATAACCTGCTGTTTGTTCTGTCTGCTACAAGTCTCTCCCCACTCCAATACATCTTCCATTCAGCCAATAGAGTGATTTTCCTAAATTATAGGTTTGACAGTGTCACCCTTCCTACTCAGTAAATTCCATTGGCTCCTTATTGCCTCCAGGATCAAATACAAATCCTCTTTTTGACATTCGAAGCCCTTAATAACCTAGCAACCTCCTACTTTTCAAGTCTTCTTACACCTTTTTTCCCACCACCTTTTCATCGATCCAGTAACACTGACTTTCCTGCTATTCTACAAACAAGATACTCCACATTTCAGCTACAGGGATTTTCTCTGACTTTCCCCAAGTCTGGAATATTCTCCCTCCTCCACTCTGTCTACTGACTTCCTTTATATCCCAAATAAAATCCCATCTTTGACAGGAAGCCTTTCCCAACCCCTCTTGATTCTCATGTCTCCTTTCTATTAACTATTTCCTATTTGTCCTGTATATAGTTTGGAGATATTAGTTTGTTGTCTTCCCAATTAAACTGTAAGCTCCTTGAGGGAAGACACACTGTCTTTCACCTCTTTTGGTATCCCCAGCATAATACATGGTACATGGTCAGCAGTTAATAAAAGTTTATTGACTGCTTGATTATTCACAACATTAACAAAAATTACCGGTGTTTTCACCCTCTTTCCTAAACCTTTCACATAACCCAACCACTATATCTTGAGTAAAAGCAAATTCATCTTAATATTTGCTTGAAGAGGGCATAATTAGGGAAAACAAATCTACTGAAAAGGATAATTAACATTAAACTAGATATGAATGACTGTTGAATTTTTATCACTTCTTCCCTCACTCTACCTTTAGAACAATTAAGTAAGAGTAGACTATATGACAAATATCTTGGTTGACCTTTGAATGTGTGAAGATAGCATTTAAAAAAATTTTCCTGCCTGAATACATTATATACTTTTTCTTACCTGGGTAAATTACGTTGCGATATTCTCATAACTTTCCAAATCTTTGCTTCAGTGATTTACCTTGCTGATGTCTCTGAAAGTTGTTTGGGGCTAGTTGAAATGGAAGTATGGATATGCAAACATGTCTTCATTCTGAAGAAACCTTTCTGTTATTTATCAGCTTGTACATGCTATCTGGTTGCCATTGCTTGAAAACTGACAGCCCTAATTATAAGATATGATTAATGTTTCAAGAAATGAATTCATATAGTTAATGTTAGAGCATTAAGCAAATGGAACTAGTAAATATATTAGAGAGTTCATCAGCATTACAAAGAAATAATTAACTTTTTTGATCTTCACCAGGATGGATCTGTCTTTTGAATTTCCCCTGGTTTCTTTGTCCCTTTCTAAATGTTATCACAGAAGACAGGAAGGATAGACAAAAGGTGAATATGATGTTGGGAGCCCTGAGTCCTAGTTACTCCTACCCCATGAATTTCTCATATGCTATGGGGTACCATTTTCCAAACATATTTTGTTATATTTCAGTCTATTTGAAGATCTATATTTGTCAACAAATGGTGACTTAAGGTAATTATATATTCCCTCCTCCCTGCTACCACCCATCCAAAAAAAAATCTAGTAGTTTAGTTACTGTAGGTCCAACACCTTATTATGTTATCTGAAATTTAAATTGACCTTCTAACTTTGCATATCTGTACTTTCAAGTAGGGGACACATTAAAAACCTAATGAGGGATATGAGGAGATGGTTTTATTTGTTTGTTTTTGTCAACAAACAGATATCTTGTTAGAGAAGAAAAAAGAATTTATTGATAATGAATTCCTCTTTCAAATTCTCAAAAATGTGTGTAATTTGTATCTAATAGGTTGGAACAGGAATTCTTAACCTTTTTTGTATCATGGACACCTTTGGCAGTTTGGTGTGATCTGTGGATCCCTTATCAGAATATTTTTAAATAAAATAAAATATGACATATAATTTAAAATGAAAGGAAATTTTAGTGAAAATAAAGATGTCATTTTCCCCCGATTTCATGAACCCACTGAAATCTATCCCCTGACTCCTAAATTATGAACCCCCTTATTTAAAGTCTTTATATAAAGGAAAATGTCAGTTGGAACTGACAGAATTATATTTAATTATATTTGAAGCTCTATTTGGGATTCACTGTAAGAATGAATGAATCAATGAATCAATGAATGAAATATTTTTTTGCATGCTTACTATGTTCTGGAGAAGTACTGACAATACAAATGTAAGGGTTGATTGAGAGAGTATACCTGGAGTATGTGGTACCTAAATACAAAACAGGTAATAGTCCTTGACTGCAAGAATTTGTAATGGGGGAAGATAATACATATATAGGACTGTTGGAATGGAAAGAACATTTTTGTAGAGGGATGGCAAGCTAATGAGAAAAAAAAAAGATAATGAAATGAAGCTTGGGTAGGACTGGTCCTTAGTAAAGTGGACTGTTGAGACAAATATCAATCAGTACAACTAACTCAGGATAATAGTTCTAGGAATGAAAACATTTAAGTCCTCCAAGGCTTAGTTTGGGTATGGCAACAAGTGCGTCTTTAATCACTAGTGACTACAAATATTTTCCTCACTAGAAGCAGAAGGAAATAAAGAGTCATTGGAGACAGTCCTAGATAATGGATAGAGTTATAGGAATATAGTTTTAAAAATATTAGAAATCATTAAGGGTCCATAACAGAGGTTAGAATATATGATGCCCAATGTCCATCCTTCAAGCATACATACTTTTCAGCCTACCGGCTTCAATTCCTACGATCTAGTGAACGTGATTTCTCAGTTTCCTTTTACAAGTTTAGTGGGAAGAAATTTCAGGCAGGAAGACTAATTAGAGGGTTACTGCAATAGTTTATGTGAAAAATGATAAAGGTTTGAAAAAAACAGAGTAGCTATGTGAGTAGAGATGAGGTTTTATATACACATATGATATGGTTTGTATGTACATATATCAGAGGGTTTATATATACATGCATGCATACATACACATATATACACATATGTTATAGAAATGAAAACAATAATACGTGGTCCTTGATTAGTTATGTCAGGTGAGGGAGGGAGAAAGAGTCAAAAGTGACATCAAAGTTGTGAAACTAGGTATCTGGAATGATGATGCTGACCTAAAAAAAATGATAGGCTATTTTAGAGGAAGCGTGCATTTGGAGGGAAAGGTAATAAGTTCAATTTCGGGCACATTGAGTTTAAAGTGAAGTTTGAAATGTCAAATGAGCATTTTAGGTCATGCTGTAGGACTGGAGCTCAGGAGAGATTCTAAAACTGTATAAATCAATTCAGGAACCATTTATACAGAGATAGTAGCTGAGCCATTGACGGCTGATGAGATTAACATGTGGGAGGACAGAGATATGAGAAGACCCAGAAGAGAGACTTGATGGACATCCTCTGTTAGTGGGCATGACAAAGAAAATCTAAAAGTAGACTGAGAAGGAACAGTTATACAAGTGCAGAAAGAGCTAGGAAAGTGTCATGAAAACTCCAAAGAGAGAATAGCAGAAAGAGAGGGTGGTCAACTCTCTAGAAAGTTCAAGAAAGTTGAGGATTGATTAAAGACTATTTGATCTGATAAGTAAGAATTAATTTGGAGGACCAGAGCTAGGATGGTAAAGAACAACTTAGCTCCCCAATTGAACCCTTCCACAAAGATCTTGAAAACATACCAAACTGAGTCTTTATCAGTCAATAATTAACAATTTCAGCCCAGGTCAGCATAAGAGGAAAGACAATGGGGACAGAGTCTGAACAGTGTTTGTTAGAGCATTTTAGCACACAGGACCTGAAAAAAGATCAAGTTCTGAATTCATCAAAGAAGTTCCCTGACCTTGTACAGGATGCAGGAACAGATAGATACCAACTGACTGTTGTAGTGTTTACTATTCAGTTCTGCTTAAGTGATCCAAGGTTTCCTGAGGGAGAACCTGCACCTAGGTCTAATGTTCCAGGATGAAGAGATGTCATAAGCCCTAGGCTATCTACTGAGCTAGGAATCAAAAGCAAACAGTACCCTTGTGTCTCTGACCCCACATAGCCACAGGAAGCTTAGTTCCAGCTGACAGCCTAGTCTGAAGTCTGAAGTAGAATAACTAGTGGATCATCCACAGACCAAAGAGAAGTATATGGTTCTGCCATTCTAAACTTTCAGAACTTTCTAACTGGTTGATAACAACTGAATCTAGATTCAGCCCATTGGAACATCCAACCAGTGTCAAGCCTATATTAGCATTGTACAGACCCAAATCCAGGTTAGACTAGGTGGGAAATTGTCCTACTTTGTCCTGGATGAGACTGCTTTGGGAACAATGAAATCTTGTAGTTGTTCCTGAAGCATAGGTATAACAAAACACTCAATAACCCAAGAAAGCAGCAGAACAATCCAAGAATAAAAAAGTCCAGGCAGGATATTCCCCAAAGTGGATGTAATCCAGCCCTAACATAAAATAAAAATCACACAGTAGGCCAGAAGAGGTACAAAAAAATAGACCTAGAATTCCATCATAAAGATCTATTATGATAACAGGTATGATAAAGGTACAAATCCAGAAGAGGAGAATGACTTTAAATCATCTATAAGGAAATCCTCAAAGAAAAACTGAGCTCAGACAAAAATAAAAATATTAGCATTCCTAGAAGAGATAAAGCAGGATTTTTGTTTTGTTTTGTTTGTTTTCAGAACTAAAATGATTTTTAAAGGCAAATGAGAGTAGTAAAGGGAAAAAAAATAAATGAGAGCTACAGAAGAAAGATCTGAAAAGAGAGTTAATAGCTTGGAATTTATTTACCCAATTAAAAAACCCCTGGAAAATTAGAATGACCAAATAGACACTAATAACTCCATGAGACAACAAGAAATAGTAAAACAAAGTTAGACTGGAAAAAAAATAGAATATATAAGGTATTACAAAGCAACAACCAAACAAATAAACAAAACCAACTGACCGTGAAAAAAAGTTCAAGGAGAGACAAAATAAAAATTACCGGACTACCTAAAAGGCATGACCAGAAAAAGAGCCAAGACGTTAATAAGAAAACTTCCTGGATCTCTTAGTATCAGAAGGAAAAACAGACATAGAAAGATTCCATCAGTCACCTCAAGAAAGAAATCCCTGAAGGCAGAGCCAAGATGGAGGAGTAGAAGAGGAGCCAAGATGGCGGAGCAGAAAGATGCACATATACTAGCTCCGAACCCACAGCCCATAGATTATCTGTAAAAAAGAACTCCCGGTGAATTCTGGAGCAGCACAAGCCACAGAACAACGGAGCAGATGAGATTTCTGTTCCAGAGAACCCTGAAAACCTCTTGCAAAAAGTCCCTTGTGCTGCAGACCCAGAGCCAAGCCCAGCCCTGCCTTGGCCGCATGGCACCAAGAGGAGCCGATCCGAACGGGCTTCAGGGACGGAACCTCCAGTGGCCACATGGGTCCCTCTACCCACAGGTGATGGGGGTCAGTGAGAGGGTCTCTTTGGTGGGTCGAGAGGGGAGTGGGGTGGCCCCATAATTCAGGCCCCCTCGGGAGGCAGCAGCGGGGGAAGCGGCAGACCCAGGTTCCCCAAGCAGGCAGGAGCTTGGATACATTGTTGAAGGTCTCTGCATAAACTCCCTGAGGGAACTGAGCCCATGAGGCGGCCCTGCCCCTACCTGAGCACCTGAACTTGATCTCACACTGAATAGCAGTCCTGCCCCTGCCCAACTGAGGCTGGGAAGCAGCATTTGAATCTCAGACCCCAAGTGCTGGCTGGGAGGATCTGGAGGCAAAGTGGGTGTGAAGAGAACATTCAGAAGTCAAGTCACTGGCGGGGAAAATGCCCAGAAAAGGGAAAAGAAAATAAGACTATAGAAGGTTACTTTCTTGGTGAACAGGTATTTCCTCCCTTCCTTTCTGATGAGGAAGAACAATGCTTACCATCAGGGAAAGACATAAAAGTCAAGGCTTCTGTATCCCAAACATCCAGAATAAATATTCCATGGGCTCAGGCTATGGAAGAGCTCAAAAAGGATTTTGAAAATCAAGTTAGAGAGGTGGAAGAAAAACTGAGAAGAGCAATGAGAGACATGCAAGCAAAACATGAAAAACAAGTAAACACCCGGCTAAAGGAGACCCAAAAAAATGCTGAAGAAAATAACACCTTGAAAAATAGGCTAACTCAATTGGCAAAAGAGGTTCAAAAAGCCAATGAGGAGAAGAATGCTTTCAAAAGCAGAATTAGCCAAATGGAAAAGGAGGTTCAAAAGCTCACTGAAGAAAATAGTTCTTTCAAAATTAGAATGGAACAGATGGAGGCTAATGAGAAACCAAGAAATCACAAAACAAAACCAAAAGAATGAAAAAATGGAAGATAATGTGAAATATCTCATTGGAAAAACAATAGACCTGGAAAATAGATCCAGGAGAGACAATTTAAAAATTATGGGACTACCTGAAAGCCATGATCAAAAAAAGAACCTAGACATCATCTTGCATGAAATTATCAAGGAAAACTGCCTTGAGATTCTAGAACCAGAGGGCAAAATAAGTATTCAAGGAATCCACAGAACACTGCCTGAAAGAGACCCAAAAAGAGAAACTCCTAGGAACATTGTGGCCAAATTCCAGAGTTCCCAGGTTAAGGAGAAAATATTTCAAGCAGCTAGAAAGAAACAATTCAAGTATTGTGGAAATACAATCAGGATAACACAAGATCTAGCAGCTTCTGCATTAAGGGATTGAAGGGCGTGGAATAGGATATTCCAGAAGTCAAAGGAACAAGGACTAAAACCAAGAATCACCTACCTAGAAAAACTGAGTATAATACTTCAGGGGAAAAATTGGTCTTTCAATGAAATAGAGGACTTTCAAGCATTCTTGATGAAAAGACCAGAGCTCAAAAGAAAATTTGACTTTCAAACACAAGAATCAAGAGAAGCATGAAAAGGTAAACAGCAAAAAGAAGTCATAAGTGACTCATAAAAGTTGAACTGTTTCCATTCCTACATGGAAAGACAATATTTGTAACTCTTGAAACTATTCAGTATCTGGGTACTGGGTGGGATTACACACACACACATGCACACGCACATGCACACACACTCATAGAGACAGTGCACAGAATGAATTGAAGAGGATGGGATCACATCTTAAAAAAATGAAATCAAGCAGTGAGAGAGAAATATATTGGGAGGAGAAAGGGAGAAATGGAAAGAGGCAAATTATCTCTCATAAAAGAGGCAAGCAAAAGACTTATTAGTGGAGGGATAAAGAGGGGAGGTGAGAGAAAAACATGAAGTTTACTCTCATCACATTTCACTAAAGGAAGGAATAAAATGCACACTCATTTTGGTATGAAAACCTATCCCACAATACAGGAAAGTGGGGGACAAGGGGATAAGCAGGGTGGGGGGGATGATGGAAGGGAGGGCATGGGGAGGAGGGAGCAATTTGAGGTCGACACTTATGGGGAGGGACAGGATCAAAAGAGAGAATAGAAGTAATGGGGGGCAGGATAGGATGGAGGGAAATATAGTTAGTCTTATACAACACGATCATTATGGAAGTCATTTGCAAAACTACACAGATTTGGCCTATATTGAATTGCTTGCCTTCCAAAGGGAAGGGGTGGGGAGGGAGGGAGGTAAAGAAGTTGGAACTCAAAGTTTTAGGAACAACTGTCGAGTACTGTTCTTGCCACTAGGAAATAAGGAATACAGGTAAAGGGATATAGAAAGTTATCTGGCCCTACAGGACAAAAGAGAAGATGGAGACAAGGGCAGAGAGGGATGATAGAAGAGAGAGCAGATTGGTGATAGGGGCAATTAGAATGCTCGGTGTTTTGGGGTGGGGGGAGGGGACAAAAGGGGAGAAAATTTGGAACCCAAAATTTTGTTAAAATGAATGTTAAAAGTTAAATTAATTAATTAATTAATTAATTCTAAAAAAAAGAAAGAAATCCCTACATGAAGATTATAGCCAAATTCTAGAACCTACAGATAAAAAAATACTACCTGCTGCCAAACAAAATTCAAATACTTAAGACTCACATTTGGTGTCATACATACTTTAATAGACATCACTACATTAAGCTTGAAATATAGTATTCCAGAAGGCAAAATATATGGGCTTACAACCAATAGTAATTCACATAGCAGACCTTTAACAAATTAGAAAACTTCCAAATGTCATTGATGAAAAGACCAAAGTCAAGTAAAAGCTCTGAAATATAAAGGAATCAAGAGAAACATAAAAAACTAACATGAGTGAAAAATCACAAGGGATTAAAAAAAGATAAACTGCTTAAGTTCTAATATGGGGAGATAATACATGTATCCCTTTAAAATGATATCATTAGATATCAAGGATAGAGTCTAGTTAGACAGATGGCCTGGGAGTGGTTCTATTATATTTTGATATAATTTTGATATATTTTAATATTTGATATATTTTTTAAAAAAGAACAGGGGCAATGAGGTTACATGGTGGATGGAGTGCCTGGCCTAGAATTAGGAAGACATGAGTTCAGACTCAGTTCAAAGTCTCAGACACTTACTACCTGTGTGATCCTGGGCAAGTCACAGAACCCTGTTTGCCTCAGTTTCCTCATCTGTCAAATTAGGTGGAGAAGTGGCAAACCACTCCAATACCTTTGCTAAGAAAACCCTAAATAGGATCACTAAGAGTTGGATGGGACTGACAACACTGAGCAACAGCAGGAAAAAAAGAATGGAAAGGGAGGAGAAGAGGTGGTGAAAAGGAATAGGTAACTTTAGAGAAATCCATTAAAAGTGAATCAGAAAGTTGGATGCCAAATTATGAAGGCTTAAAAGAAATTAAGAAAAAAGAACTTGTAGATGTCTAGAGAAGATAATCTTTTTTTAAGGAATTTAACCGAGAAAAGGAGGAAAGAAACAGGACAATAGTTAAGGTAGGATCAAATGAAGGATCTTTAAGGACGAAGGAGATATGGATATATTGGCTAGCAGCAGGGAAGGGGCAAAGACACAGTAAAGGATTAAAGTTTTAGAGAGAATGGAGATAATTGGAGGAGCAATATACTGGAGATGTGGAGGGGATGTGAGCAAGGGTTTATGTCAGGAGTTTGACATTGGCAAGGAAAAGGACCTTTTCATCAAATACTGGAATGAAGGAGGATGTTGAGGATGAAGTCAAACACATATGAAATATGAACAGATGGGGAACTCTTGGCAAATTTCTCATTTATTTCCATGAAGTGTGAGGCAAGGTCCTCAGCTGAACAGGTAGAAGGAAGGTGTCCAGATGAAAGGTTAAAACATCTTGAGGACCTGCTTATACATTTTTAGAAGGATCTAGTATATTGGGAGAAACATCATAATGGAGTCAACAAATGTAGCTTGGATGAATCCCATCCTGGTGCCAAAAACATTTTTTGTTTCCATCTCTGTTTAATTATTTTTAATATTGTAGTATTCCTAATATGTCTGCAGTGTTAGTCATTAAACAGTGCTTGTAAATCATCCTGAAAGGGACTGGTGGTTTATGCACAAATCATTATCACATCTTGCTAAAAGTGAAAAACATTGGAGTATGTTATTACTTTTTTAAATAGCCTGTTTGATGAAGTTTCACAAACTTTCCAATGCTGACAAACTTGGAATCTTCTACATTGTTTTTTAACCATTGTCCTTTTTTCTCTCCAAAGGAAACTTTTGACATGAAATCTGAGGAACATGCAAATGTAATTCAGCAGCTGGAACAGACAATTGAAAATCTGAGGACCAAAATAGCTGAACTAGAGAAGCAATACCCTACTACAGACCTGGAGGTTGGAAAACAAGTGACTGAGAGGGGAATGGCAGAAGGTGTCTGTCATGACGATCTTCAGTTAACTGAAGAAGGTCTAAGACATCAAAGGATGTTACATGTAAAATCAGTACAGACTTCACCAACAGAGGAGGGCAGTGCATCTGTAATGCCTTTTGTTAACACACTGCCACAGCATCCTCCGCTCACTCAGGAGAGTATAAATGGACAGCCAACTGTGCCATTGACACCTTCTGGACCTCAAACAAAGTTTTGTTCAGAGATTTCTTTAATTGTTTCACCAAGGTTAATATCTGTACAGCTTGATGCAAATCAATCCATACAGTGTGTATCACAGCCCCCACCACCTCCACCCCTCCCAGGTTCTGATAATGAAGAAAAAATTCACACACAGCCTACTGCAACACCTTTTATAACTGAATGTGTGACCAGCCATGAACATTCCCTTCGCACATCTTTTGAAAATAGTCATGGCACCCTTCCCTCCCCACATCTGACAGGCACAGAACTGAATCTTCCCTTGCCTGGTGCAAGTATCCCACCACCACCTCCCTTGCCTGGTGTAAACATTCCACCTCCCCCACCTCTACCGCCTTTGCCTGGTACAGAACCTTCCATCTCCATGCCTGTATCAGGCATGATGATTCCTCCCCCACCTCCTCTTCCTGACATGACAGTGCTGCCCACGCCTGTACCTCTACCTGGATTGGAAATACCCCCTCCCTCACCTCTGCCTGGAGTTGAGGTTCCCCCTCCTCTGCCTGGAATGGGTATCCCATCTCCCCCGCCTCTGCCCGGAATGGGGATCCCACCTCCCCCTCCTCTGCCCGGAATGGGTATCCCACCTCCCCCGCCTCTGCCCGGAATGGGGATCCCACCTCCCCCGCCTCTGCCTGGAGTGGAGGTTCCCCCTCCCCCGCCTCTGCCTGGAGTGGGGATCCCCCCTCCCCCGCCTCTGCCTGGAGTGGGGGTCCCCCCTCCCCCGCCTCTGCCTGGAGTGGGGATCCCCCCTCCCCCGCCTCTGCCTGGAGTGGGGATCCCCCCTCCCCCGCCTCTGCCTGGAGTGGGGATCCCCCCTCCCCCGCCTCTGCCTGGAGTGGGGGTCCCTCCACCTCCTCCGCCTCTGCCTGGAGGGGGAATCCCCCCTCCCCCACCTCTGCCGGGTGTAGGGGTCCCTCCACCTCCTCCGCCTCTGCCTGGTGTGGGGGTCCCTCCACCTCCTCCTCCTCTGCCTGGTGTGGGGGTCCCTCCACCTCCTCCGCCTCTGCCTGGAGCGGGGATCCCACCCCTTTCTGCACCTCCTCTGCCACCTGGATCAGGTCCTCCACCTCCACCACAAGCTGGGGGTAGTTCATTGCCAAACATTATGCCTCCACAAGTATGTGGATTCCTTGCTCCTCCATTGCCAGCTGGCTTGTTTGGAATAGGCTTGAATCAGGACAAAGTGAGTAGGAAACAAGCAATAGAACCATGTCGACCAATGAAGCCTCTTTATTGGACAAGAATTCAGCTACACAGTAAAAGGTAAAACAGGAACTTGAAATGGGGGTTTGATTGTTTTTGGAATCCTTACTGCAAACACCTACTGCAAACACCTGCCAAATACTGTTGTATCATATACGTGCATTTATGGTAATAATAGAGAATGTCTTGTGAATGGGCAGAATTGCATTTTTGTGCAGCTTTTAAAACTTGTTTGCAGTTTTTATATTGATATATTGGCAAACCAATTTTGGCCTGTAAAAAAATCCCATCTCTTCTTTTCTTCAAATCAATCTCTTATCCATATTGAAGTTCTGAGTAGTGAGAAAAGGGAGGCCACACTCTACAAGATTCTGAAGGGTAATTGGTACTCTCCCTGGAAGAATGAGTAGCTGTTTCCAAGATCTGAACTCCTGTCATGCCCATAATCTTTGGAAAGCACACCACATAAGCTTGGAGCTCTCAATTGTAAACAAGTCTGAATAGGTTCTGGCCAGATGAGTCACCAGATGGGTGCTTTGTTTGTTGTATTCATCATTTAGTTTTGCACTTCTGCCAAGAAACTTACAAATATAAATCAGAATCTCAGTGGAATCTTTGTACTTCTATGGCAGTGATTTCTAATGTTTTGGGGATTGTGATAACTTCTCATGTTTGGTTTGATTTGATTTGACACCCTCTAGAATGAAGTGCTAAATGATATACCTGTCCATGGCATTCAAATTTAGTCATGTTTGTTTGCTTTTGAGAATTTGATGGTAACATCCCAATTGATAGTCAATAGAGAGCTGCAAAACTAGGGCTGGGAATCCCTTTTATATTCCCTGATATTTTTTTCTCTTCTCTCTTTATTTTGGTACTAGTGGTTTGT
Source organism: Notamacropus eugenii (assembly GCF_028372415.1). NCBI lineage: Eukaryota > Metazoa > Chordata > Mammalia > Diprotodontia > Macropodidae > Notamacropus > Notamacropus eugenii. Next base: position 400,851,876 of record NC_092873.1, read on the forward strand.
AAGTTGTCCACTTGTCTGGAGTTCATATCCCTGAGTCATCCAGTCATTGACTGACTTGTCTGGAATGTGGTAGAATAGGAAACAATGCAACTTTGAAACTTATTAGCTAAGTCTTTATTGGAACTTTTCATAAATGCCTTTTTGAAAGGATATTTCTCTTCTTTGAACAGTTAGAATGCCTGAGAAACAGTTTTAACTAAAATGATTTCCTTCCCTTTTTCTTACTCCCATCTTATCCAACCCTACTCAGGAAATACTTATGAGTATTTGCCAGGTATGAGCAGGTGTGTGTATGTGTGTAATGTGGTTATAGGATAATTCTTAACCACCCTCACTTACATATGCACACATTCTTTTCTTCTCTACCTCTCAATCTAAGAATAGATTAAGAATACACACACATCTGTGTTGATGTATGTACAAGATATAGGTACAGATCTAGGAAGAGACAGAGAAAGAAGAAAAGAAAAAACTAATATACACAGAAATAGACATGCATATTATTACTTTTAGTTACAAACAGGGCTGGACAATAAGAAAAGAGATGAAGATAGTAGCTAAAAAGCTAATGCAAATTTTGGATACTTTAAGAGAAGCATTGTTTCTAAGAATGGACATTAGCAGACTCACTGCACTCTGCCTTAGTTTGGCAATGTTAAAGGAGGGCACTGATAATCAGGAGGATGTCCAAAGGAGCGCCATCAGGATGGTGAAAGGCTCTGAGCCCCTGTTATTTAAGGATGAGTTTAGATTGGAGAAGACTCAAAAGGGATGTGATAGGAATTCTTTGTGTTTGAAAGATTGCAACATAGGGAATAAATAAATTCCTTCTTTAGCCCTAGAGGGTGGAACCAGAAACAATGCATGGAAGTTACAAAGAGGTTAATTTAGGCTTGATGTGGCAGGGGGGAAACTTCTTAAATATTCTAGCTATCCACAATTAGAATGTGATTTCTTGAGATATGGTGGTTTCCCCTTTCTTGGAGGTCTAAAAACAAAGGACCATACGTAGTTTGTCAGTAATATTATTACAGAGATTCTTTTCATTTACACATCAATGCTAAAATGAGTTAATATTCAAGGGTAGCACTAAGAGAGTGAGCTCTGTAGTCAGGAGAAATAAGCCTGGGATTAAAAACTACTTTGAATAATATATAAGGCTGAGAAATTATGGCTTGATTATGGACCACTGACAACCATGCACCAATGTGCCCTTCTGTTATATTTTTATATGGAGGATTAATCGCTTACAATTCCAGTATTCCAAGAAAGCTGATGTTCCGATAGTTATATAAAATGGAACTTTTCTCAACTAATATTATTAAGTAAATTGGGATGGTTGTAAAAATAGGTAAATGCATCATTTCTGTAACCGAAGCATTTTTAGTCATAATATTCCCCTCATCTAATAATTTAACCTACCAGTTTGACATTACTCTTCATTCATTTTGTGCTTAACTTTAGAGATTCTAGCACTTCTCTCATTTGGGAAAAAATTGAAGAGCCATCCATAGATTGCCATGAGTTTGAAGAATTATTTTCTAAAACTGCTGTAAAGGAGAGGAAGAAACCTATTTCTGACACCATAACAAAGACCAAGACTAAACAAGTGAGTACTCTTTTTTTTCTTCTTTCCAGTCCCCTTTGTTGGACGTTATTTTTGGCACAAGCATATGGACTTTATTAGAAAAGATGTGCTTGCTTTTGAAATGCTTCCTGTACTGTAAACTGCTGCATAGATCTAAAGCAGAGAGAAAAGGGTGAAAATGTTGAAGGTACAGCTAAATAAGAACATCTCAGAATAGAGAACAAATGGGCCTCTTCAGTTGGATACCCTTCTGCTCTAAGATCCAATAGCCAAACATAAAAAAGTGACACTTTTTTAGGTGATGCTTGGTCCAAATGTGATGCTTCTGTTGTCTGTTGCGTACTAGTTCATAAAATGACTTACTTTAGCAGTAAAAGTGTCAGTGCAGAAGGCATGCAGTAACGATGTTATTATGGCTAAATAGTCAGTGCCTGTGCTTGGTAGACATTAGGAGTTAGTATATGAATTGGGATGTTGCAGTTGGTGACCTACACTTTCTGGCACTTGAAAAGTATAGGATCAGTTATATAGAAGGGGACAGGAATTAAGTTCAAAGTGAAAACAAGTTAAGGAAGTTAGAAAACTGAATTTAGGTTTGGTTGGGTTTTTTTTTTCTGCAAAGTTAAGGTTTTATAGTAAGCTATAGAATAAAATTTGGCTGACCATTCCCTGTGTCCATCAGTACATTAAAGTTTTAATGGATAAACTATTCATATTTCTTCTTATATTTCTTACTTATATGAAAAAGGTTTTAGGCAAGTTGATACATGTCTTGTGCTTGGAGCTTGGAAGACTTGAATTCAAATTTAGCATTTGGCATTTATTAGCTAGCTGAATCTCTTAATGTTTGTGTGTCTCAGGCTTACAAGCCTGGGACTTTTCTATCAGTCAAGGGAGTTTCCACATTGGAAATGCAAAACATCATGTTTAGCTTCCCCCTCAATTATCCACAAGGGGTACCTAAACATAATTATTTTTTTTAGGATTCTCAGCAGTCTGATATTCTAACAATGTACAGTACTCCTCAGATGGGAATCTTAAGGTTGTTATTTCCTCTTTAAAATGACTCTCTATATTTCTTCATTTAAAGATTTTTTGGTGTTCTCCTTTAGATCTCTAGTGACTATACCCATCTGACCAGTTCCAGTTAAGCATCTCAACATATGCTCTCCTCGCCTCTCCTTCCCTCCCATACCCTCTCCACTCCTCTCTCCTTACTTTAGGTTGTTCTGCCCAAAGGAAAGGAAAGTTTGATAGCTGAAAGATATCTAGTTAACTTGGGGTTTACTAGCTAGATTTCTTTTTCAAAATTCAAGCCTTAAACCCAATTCACTGTGGATCTCAAGGATTGGACAGCAATAGGTCCCTGCCCAAGCACCACTTAATGATTAATTTTTTTGTGTGTGCCCTTCTGGCTCAGAAAGAGTGTAAAGAGTAGCTGTTCATCTTTTCAACCAACAATCCTAAAGGTCTTCCTCTCCCAGTTTGATTTTTTTTTTTATTAAAAGGGCCATCCCTTGATTCACTTCTTAAAGAGTCCTATTCAGTAAATGGCCATTGCCTCACTCAAAGTGAGAACTTGAAAGACTTTAGTTTAAAAGAGCCATGGTATCCCACTGCATCTTAGGTCATCTCCAGTTATCCTGTTCTACATCTAGTCAATGCACCCAAATGGCTCTGGAGGAGAAAGTGAGGCTGTTGATTTGCACATCCCTCCCTCACTCAATCAGTCAACTGCAAATCACTGATGTCATGGTCCACTTCGAGAACAAAGGAGAAACCAAATCCACAACCTATTGCCTACAATTAAATGTAAACAAATAAATAGTTTTTCCCAAAAATTCACATGGAAGCTCAGAATTCCTGAGTGTTTCTCTTTCTTTTGTGTGTTTTTAAATCCTGTTTTTACAGACTGATAAACAGCAAGCAACAGTGACATTGGAATGATATCCATTGCATTCACCGTATTGTTGTTCAGTTGTTTCAGTTGTGTCTGACTCTTTGTGACTCTACCTGGGGTTTTTTTGGAAAAGATCCTAGAGCAATTTGCCATGTCCTTCTGCAGTTCATTTCATAAATGACAGAACTGAGGCAAACATGATTAATAAGTGGCTTGCTCAAAGTTTAGTTAGTGTCTGAGGTCAGATTTGAACTCACGAAGAGGATTCTTCCTGCCTTCAGGCTTACTATTCTTTGCACTAGTCCACCTACTTGCCCATTCACTTTAAGCTATATTTGAATTGGAGCAGTGTTCAATTTTGCCTAATATGCTATATGATAATGTTGCCAAGAGCTGACTTTAGATCGGCCGCCATTAGATTTCTCTATCCGTCATTCGGCAGTCTACTTCTTATGAGTATCATCTGTGTGTATAAGTCATCGTTCAAAGCTTTAATACAGGTTACAGAGATCCAGTGGCAGGCAGTATCATCCTCCACTGTCACCAACACTTCATTACACAGACTGTGGAGAAGAAACATTCTTTTAAGACATCATTAACATTTGTATCAATTCAGACTCATGTATAGCAACTTCAAGTCTTGTCTCTAAACTCTAGCTTGACTTATAACCATAGCTGTCAAGTAGTTGCCTGACTGAGGTCCTGATGCTGAGCTCTGTGTTTCAAGTCTGATTTTCGGATGGTTTAGAAATCATTCTCTTTTAAACCTATAGGAATTCCAGAGACAGAGACCTGCTCTTAAGTAAAATATTACTGAAGAAGGCTGGGTTTGTTTAACTTCGTCATTTAGAAGAACAATCCATCCATTCAGTGCCTACAGGGCAGTATGATACGTTGTTTAAGGAAAGTGTATTCCTAGAGTGCTTACAAGTAGTTTTCTTTATGTGGCAGATGTGTACTGGTTGTGTGTACACATTTTGGTAACTCATGATTCATTTCAAGTAAAATTAATAATTTTAAATGCAGTGGCATGTGTTTATGGAGATAATTCAAAGTAATTCTACTTGTATACAATGGAAGCTGGAAGTTCTGTTTTTCTTTAAATATTTAAAAATAGCTAAATAATTTTTCTGTGATCTGTCTCCTTCCTGAAAGTAAGTCTGTGGTCTGGATGCATTGGTATTTAATGAGGTGCCTGTGTTGTATTACTTTCACAGTGCAAACATTTTTGGTGTGATAACATGGAATTGCTAAGCTTGGTAAATTTTGCCTTTTGGCATATTGGGAAGGCAGATTGTTTTCCGGATGCTCAAATCAACAATACGGATAACATCTTGCATTTTAAAATCTTTGTTGCAAGAGGAGGAAAAAAGCACTCTACATTTTTGTAATGGCAAGAGTACAATTGATTAGTTTAGTTTTATTTTTTCATAATAATGTCCTATGATTTTTGAAGCACTGGTTATAAGGAGGTCCATACCTAAACAAAAGAAACACAGAACTTAGGAATGACGTTTTTGTTTTTGTTTTTGTTTAAGCAGAACTCCTTGCTGAAAAAGCAAAACCCTACTAATGGGAATTTTGAAATAAAAGTTCTTGGAATTTAGCTCTTGGGCAAAAGAAGTAGATGATGACAAAAATGATGTTTTCTGTCATGTCAAGGATTTACTGAAAAATAAACTTCTGAGGAGTATATTTGGGTACTATTCCACATTCATCCTATACTTTCTACAGCTACATCTGTATAAAAATAATTAATATTTACAGAAGTGACCATGAGATGTTATATAAAAGTTTTAGTCATTAAAAAATTATATTTAACTCCTATATTTATGTGAGTGGTTGAATAGGTAAAGAAAGGTTTCAGAAAGATTGACAACGAAGTTAGAAACAAAAACAATGAATTTTTGGTCAATTCCACTTAATCAGAAGGAAAAAAAAAACCAATCAGAATAAAGGGGCAACAATTGAGACAATTTTCCCCTGACTTGTTTGTTTATTTTTTTGAGGGTTTGGCAATTAATTTAAATTGTATTCTTTTGTTTCTCTCCCTCTGTTAGATGTTAAAATATTTTTAGCATTTTTTTAAAGTTTTGATTTCCAGATTCTGTTCTTTTCTCCCTCCCTCCTCTCGCCCTTCCATGAGATGGTAAGCAATCTCATACAGGTTATACTTGTGCAATCATGTAAAACATTTCCATATTAGTAATTTAGTACAGAAAGATTCAAATAAAAAAAGAATGAAAGAGAGAAGGAAGGTAGGAAGGAAGGAAAGAAAGGAAGGAAGAGTAAAAAGAGAAAAAAGAAAGGGAGGGAAGAAGGAAGGAAGAATGAATGAATGAATGAATGCTTCAATCTGTATTCAGGCAATATCAGTTCTTTCTCTGTAGACAAATATTATGTTTCATGACGAGTTCTTTGTATTGCTGAGAATAACTAAGTCATTCACAGTTCTTCAGTGTGTAATATTGCTGTTACTTGCACAGTCTTCTCCTGGATCTACTCACTTTACTTTACATCAGTTCATGTAAATCTTTCTGGGTTTTTCTGAAATCATCTTTGTCATTTCTTATAACACAATAATATTCCATCACAATCATAAACCACACCTTTTCAGCCATTCCCCAATTAATGAGCATCCCCTTGATTTCCAGTTCTTGGCCACCTGTAAAGGATATCACCATCCTTCTAGTCATTCTGGTTTACAAGTTAGGTATCTTCCTCAACTCCTCACTCTCTCTCACCCTACATATTCACTGAGTTTCTAAATATTGATGGTGGGCAGCTAGGTGGTGCAGTGGACAGAGCACCAGTGCAGGAGTCAGGAGGACCTGAGTTCAAATCTCACCTCAGACACTTGACATTCACTAGCTGTGTGATCTTAGGCAAGTCACTTAACCCCAGTTGCCTCATCCTGGGTCATGTCCAGTCATCCTGATAAATATCTGGTTACTGGATTCAGATGGCTCTGAAGGAGAAGTGAGGCTGGTGACCAGCACAGCCCTCCCTCACTCAAAACAAAGTCAAGTGCAAGTCATGTCATTATTTCTCCAATGGCAGGGTCTTCTTCGGAAATGAAGGATGAACACACAAATATTGATGGTTCTAACTAAACAAAATCTCTCCTACAAGTTTCCTTCTTTATCCTCATTGGGCTACCGCTGATTCAATCTTCATCACCTTTTGCTTGTATTATTGTAATAGCCTTCTGCTTGTTCATTCTGCCTCGAGAAACTGTTCTTTCCTATAAATACTCTACACAGCCTCCAAGCAGAGTTTCTTAAAGTATGGATTATCCATATCATTTTCCTACTCAGTAAATGCTAGTGTCTCCTATTGATTCTAGAAATAATACTATTTTATCTTTATTTCAATTTTTAAAAGTTCTATTTTTGTACATTTTGTATTACTTTTCTAATAATAATTTATTATTTATAAATTGATTATGTATAATAATTATTAAAATAATATATACCTCAAATTTATAAATATAAAAATGTGTACATATTGGGGCTATGTGTCCAAACATTTTTACTGATGGAATACATATTAAAAAAATTTGGAGAATGCTACCCTAGGCTCTCACATGCTGTGGGGTGGACAAACTGTACAGCATCTCCATTAGTAGATGAGTCTTGTGCAGAACTCAGAATAGACAGTCAGCAGGATCCAGAATTCTTCTCCTACTATGTAGGAGAAGAGGCTAGACTACCTTTGGGAATTTGTGCATAGTTTTTGATGATTTCAAGCTTCTCACTAAAAAAAACAAGTACATTTTTTTTTTAAAGATCGATATTCTTCTATAGCTACAAGTTCTAGAATACTAAATTCTTCAAAGAATTAAAACTGAGTCTTAACCAAAGAGGAATGGAGAGGCATCCAATGGACATGAATAACAGTTATATGAGAATATTTGAATGGGAGAAGTGACATAATCAGTGAAATGTTTGACTGGAAAAGAATATAGTCAAGGGATATCCAAGGGAGGCATGATAACTAGACATCAAATAAAATAAAAATGAAAATCATGGTGATAACAATTAGCATTCAAATAGCTTTTTAAATTTTGCAAAGAACTTTATGTATTTAATCCTTACAAACCCTGTAAGATTGGTGTTAATCATCACTCTCATTTTCTAGATGAAAACAAAACAAAACAAAACACCTAAGCCTGAGATAGGTTCTATGAATTTCCCTGGATCACACCATGACTGAAGCAAGATTTAAACTTGGACTTTTCCTACTCTAAGTGCAGCACTCTTTCTACTATGCCATCTATCTACCTCCTTAGGATATATGTGCTGTCAAAAGATTAGGAGGAAGGAAGGGTACTGGCATGTAGGTTGAATTTAGTATTTTTATTTTTATCATAATGGAAAAAAGGGTCTCTTAGGGTGGGCAAGTACAGATGGAATGTGATCTTCATTGTTGGAGGAAGTACCTATAAGAGTGAGATTAGAGATCCATTGAAGTGTCACAGTAAATAGAAAAAAAAGCAAGAGACTTCCTTCTCTAGACATTCTGATTAAATGAAGTGTCACTTGAATTAGAAAGTATTTTTTCTTATTAGTGGTGAGTATATGCAGGCACAAATCACGTATATATGTTTACATATGTGTAGCATGTCTATGTATGTATGTGCATACATAAATGCAAAGAATTCTGCTCAGCATTATATTATAGGATTATGCTGCTCAGATATGTGTATACACATAAATAAATAGGTTTATATTTATAGATACACAGTATATATCACATATAACACATATTATATGTGTATGAACATAAATATATATTTTGTATGTACACACATATCTGAGAAGCATAATCCTACACTATAACATAATTCTGGGCACAGTTCTATGTTGCAAGCATGTCTGTATTTACTTTTTGTGACCATCTCACCTGATGAAAATGCTGTTAGAAAATATAAAAATGTAGGGAAGAAATTTTAAAAGAAATTCTAATAGTTGATTTAATTTTTACATTTCAATAAAAAAAAGAGGAAAAAAGGGGAGAGTAGGAGAGAAAAAGAAGGAGGATTATAGAGAATAAGACTTGAAAGCATGAAGACCTGGGTTAAGTCCTGCCTATAACACATGGTCCCTGGGCAGGTTACTCAACCTCTCGGTGCACTAGATAGCTCTTCTACAGTCTACATTGAAGACAAGTGACTAATCTAAGTTTATAGAGAGTTTCTTTGTGAGAGAGTTCCTTAAACCCATAAAATCACAGATTCAGTCCCCAGTCCTTATTCTGATCAAAATTTTTCATAGTTCCTTATTCTCATCAAAATTTTTCATAGTATTTTTTCCTTTTTATAGATATGAATATATTTTTCTTTTTAATATTGGTCACCATTCAAGTTGCTATAGTAAAAATTGTGAAATGATACCTCTTACAATGAATTGATGTAGATGGAAATGACTTGTATAGTCCTTGCCTTAGACTACTCTAATTCCTCAAGTACATAAGCCATAATGCCACTGTATGTAATGTTTTCCTTGTGAAATATAACTTTATATATAAGATTTAGGCAGGCAGACCTCTGTAAACAATAAAAGTAAAGGGCATTCACTTGTGTGGCCTATAAAGAGTGGTTAGAGGCAGACAGTGGTTGTGGTTAAACTCTATTGGTTGTCAAGTGATGGTACTTCATATGCTCCCCACAATGACAAAAAATGGGAATATCACTGTAAAATATGCTTTAAATAAATAGTGTCTGATCATGCTTAAAAGGCATGCATAGGAACATGCTGCCCACAACGTAAACTTATACACAGAAGTTAACAAAACTGAATAAGAAGAATCTGTGTTAGTGTTTCAACTCCTAACTGGCATTTCTATAACCATTTAATGCAACACAAATGAATGCCTTCATGAGTTTCTTCTGTTGTATTTATCAGATTAACTTGCTGCTGCCCAAAGGAGGAGGGAAAGAGGGGGAAAAAAATCCCTGATAGCTAAATATTTGTTGAGCTTTAGCCTCTGGAAATGTGATCGGTAGAGTAGATAGTTGAGTCTGCTACTTATTACAGAAGTAATATACAGATTCATTGAAATTAGCATTTGCTGTATCTTTAAATATTAAGTAATTATTGGGAACCCATTCCAATATGTCATAATGCTTGATGCCCAAATTCTGAAAAAACAAAGAAAGAATTGATATATTATTAAGGTTTATAATGCTAATGGAACAAGCGATCATTTAGTATCCAAACAAAGTTAGTTTTATTATAACAATGGAAAACCTCAGTAAGACCTGAGTGTAATCCAGCCTCAGACTGTGTTGTGTAGCCCTGGATAAGTCATTTAAATCCTATCAGTTTTAGTTTCCTCAGTTGTAAAATGGAGATAACAAAGGCATTTATCTCCCAAAGTTGTTGTTGGGATAAAACGAGATAATATTTGTATATCATTTGGCAAATCTTAAAGAAGTGCGCTGAGTGCTAGTTGGTGGTAGTAGTAATAGTAGTAGTAGTAGTGGTAAACATAATAATTTTCTGTATTCAGTGACCTTAGTAGTTAACTGTGAGGAAATATGTAGTTTCAAATCTGTAATGAACAATTACCCTTATGTGAAATACCTATTGAAGTTAGATGACTTCTGTTTGACAAGTAGGGAACCACAGTTGTGTTACATGTTTCATAACAGTGTTGTTTTTGTGGCACTGTTTTTAGGGTCAAGTTATAAGAAGCAGATGTATGATACCTGTAGGGCCTCCATTTCAGTTGTTCCCCATATATTTAAATAATCATTTTGAGGTACAAAATTCTTACACAAACATCATCTATTATTATGTACTAAGGGTGTTTTATGTGATACCAGCATTCACCATTACATTGGGTTTTAAAAAAAAACTGACAGTGGTGGATTCTAATATTAATTTGAGAAGTAGGGAGGGTGGGCTGTATGTGGTGAGATATGTGCTTTGATAGTAATTGGGCAGTTATATCTGATCTGTGGAAAAGCTATGTGAAATAAAGGCTAAAATGGAAAATACATTTTTAAGACGACAATTTCTGATGTTTGAGGCATAGATAATAAACATTTGGTACTTTGTAACTGTTAAAATAACATCTGCTTTTAATAGAATGCATTCCTATTGCAAGCTTAAAAATGTATTTACATAGAAAACCACATCAAAATACAAACCTATAATTAGACAAACATAGGTTTTGTGGAATCTGGATTTGTTTTAGATGGTGAAGGATTTATTATTTTTTTGGAAAATGCTATTCTTATTACCATACATAGAGCATATACAATCAATTCAAAGAATGGTAAAACCATAACCTTAATTTTTACTTTGGATTTTATGTTCGAAGAAACTAAGTGATTAGGGGTTTTTTTTTAGTCCTATATATTTAACAATACAAAAACATTATCAAGAAAGATACCTTGAAATTAGATTAGACATAATTGACCTTGTTATGTCAACTTAAATGTTAACTGTATGTTAACATTCAAATACTGTAAAAATTAGAACTCTTCCATCAAATATTGGATTTTCACAAACTCTCATAAGCGTCACTGAATATGAATTAGGCTTTACTTTATGTGTCTTGGCAGATTTAAAAGTTTTTTTGTTCTGTTTTGTTGTTCTTTAAGACAGGTGATTCTTTATGGAATTATGCTGCAGTTAATGTGAGGAACAGAGGAGAATGTTACTCAGAAGAGAGATTTTAAAACACTATGGTATCATGGAAAGAGTCACAAAAACACAGAACCCCCAAAATAGAAAAGATACAAAGGTCCATTTAGTCCAGAGTATGCCTGAGCATTAATGTTCTCCATAAATAGTAGTAATGTGGACCTTTCCAAAAGACCGCTGGTGAGGGTGAACTTTTATCTCCTAATGTAACCCATTCCATTGATAGATAACTATTTTTAGGAAATGTTTTTCTTATATTAATCTGGAGTCTGCTTTTCAAGTTTTCAGCCATTGCTCCAAGTTCAGTGCTCTCATGCCAATTTAGAATTTAATCTATCTTTCATAACAAACCTTTGGGTACTTGAAAACACCCATCTTGAAAGACAGAGGGAGAGGATGACAGCAAGAGAAGAAATGTGGTCTAGTTAATAGTCAACCAGTGAGCCAGAAAGACTTCCATGATACATCTTGTCTGGGAGGTGAAAGACAAGTCACTTGACCTTTTAGTGCCTCAGCAGACAGTAAGATGTGAATGAGTTGCCTTTATGTTTTAGGAAAGGGAGTTTCCATTCTCAGAATGTCGGGAAAGTATTGAAATAGCAGCTCAGGACCTTTCAAATAGTGCCCTACTCTATCCTGCCTCCAATGGCAGTGTAGTGTAGCAGAATGGCTAGCAGAACAGGAATATGGTCTATTTTACACTGAATAAGAATTTAGCACTTGAGATCTAGTCATGTCTTAATTATGTACCATAGAACAAATCACTGAACTGTTTAAATTAGGGTAAGTTTTCAATTCTGCTTTAAGGATCTGTTATTTCATTGGTATCGATTAGTTTCTCCATCATTATAGATATCAAGATGGAATCAAAATAATTGTGCTTGATTGCATTAAGAGAAAAAACACAACAAATATATTTTAAAGAAAAATAATGGATTGAGAATAATTTTATTGTAAATAGAATAGGTAATGATGACATCCAAAATATAAGAAACAGGTATTAGATGTTTTTTAAATTATTTTTCTTTCTCTTTTTCTATTTATTTTTATAGAGAAAAGATTTGGCTTGTGAAAAAAGATATCAATATAAAATATTATAAGAATCTGTTAAAATTCACAAAGATAACTCTCTTCCTCCTTATCTATCAAAATCATACTAACATATTCAACCAATTTTCTTGGGACAAAATTTCACCATCCTTCCAAATTTTGTTTGCCTTATGATGAATCTTCTATGACTTTTCATCCTAAAATCCAGTTCCCATTGAGCATAATGATCCAAACTTACTCTGACCAGGTCTCCGCAATGTAGAGCTTACCTAGCCTTTGGTATGATTCTTTGCAACGTGGCCTAAAATAGGAGTAGAGATTTTCATCTGAAAAGTTTAGCTTGAACATTAGCACCCATCTCAAGAGAGTGAATACTTTCTTTTAACAGATGGAATTAAGGATAATGTTCTTGAGTCATAATGATATGACTCACAAGAGTCAGAGAATTACAGACTAGCGGAATTATATTACAGTCAAATATCCACATATTTGAGCCCATCCATGCATAGCTAGTAGGTCTTGTAGCTCACTATCCCAGAGTTCAATTGTTGTAACCTCAGGGTTCTATGGGAACCCTGTGGGGTTGTTTCTTCTCTTATGCTATTGGCTTAAACACCCATTTGAAGGGCTCAAAAATAATATTCCTCCCACTGTTAGTCACTCATGGGCAACTTGTACTCCTCATTAACAAATGTTATTTAATCAGATAACATTGAACCACTTTTACAAAGGGATATTTTGTCAAAGATATAGAAGTTAAAAAAAAAAAAGACGACCATTTCTATCCCTTTAATCTTGGGAGTACACTTGATCTCTGAGAAAAGTGGAATCATTGTTAGTATGGTTTCTGATTAGCATTGGTTTCACCAAGTTCATATTCAAATGCTGCATCACTGCAAAATGAGTCCTCAACTCAATCACACTGGAGCTCTTGGATTCTTCAGGTATTAATGCTTGTCTGGCTACAAAACCTGTAATGGGTTTTTGGAGATTCCCCCTTTGAACTTTTGAAATCTAAAAAATCAGCTGCTCCAGATTGATCTCCTTTCCCTAAAACAAAAAAATAAATGCTGAGACAGGTTTAAAAAAATTTATATGCCTCGGCTACATGACAATCTTGGAGGCAAAGGAGCTGAGGCCTCTTCCTTTGATAGCCTTGTCACTCACTGGGCACAATTAGCAGCATCAAATTCAGAGAAAGAAGAGGCCAAGGCTGACTAAGGCTTTTTCAAAAAGCTCCCAGTTGTGGTACTGTTAACTGTAACATATCACAGATGCTACTACCTATCTCATGAATAACCAACTAGAACAAGTTAGAATTAATGATAACAATAGTAACAAATATACCTGATAAGTAATCATTTATCCTTTTCTCTTAGACTTCAAGTAAGAAGAGAAGCACCTGAGCTCTGGAGAGGGTTGTTCTGCTTTTGATAGCTTTAGTTGATAAGAAGTTTTTCCTTAGGACTGTAAGTTTGCCTCTTTGCAACTTTCATCCTTTGCCCTCAGTTCTGGCCACTGTGGCCAAATCAACCATCAGTCAATAAGCAATTGGTTAAATCCTTACTATGTTCCAGCTAAGTGCTGGGAAACAAAATCCAATTCATCTTATCCATTAGTACCTATATCTGAAAGAGACAGTACAGGGAGAAAATTATTTGGGCCACAAGAGGAGCAGAATAGATTACTTTTAAAAAATCATAAAGATCTTTGATGACCCCAAGCTTTAATTAAATCAAAGGCAAGCTTTTGGAATACTAACATTCTACCAGTATTGCTCTTTCTGGCAGCAAAAGCTGGAATGTAATTGCCACTAAAGAATTTACAGTGAGTATTTTCCATGAATCAGTGGAGGAGGCAGATGATGTGTGAGAGGACTGGACTGATGCATATAACCAATGAACAGCTTGGAAGATGAGCAGGGAGTAAGTATAAGACATCATCAAAGAATCACACAAAGAAAAGATCAGTCCATCATGGGGCAGGGTGAACACAGATCATTACACTGGTACCCTCACAATATCACAGGAAAAGCAAGGTGTTACTCTAGCATATTGTGGGGGGGGAGCAATACCCCGGAATAAAGTTAATGGAAGGACAGAGACAAGTGTAGCATGGGATGTGCAGGCATGCATCGGTGGGGATCTCTTATCACTGAAGGGCACAATCTTAAGGATGAGCTCATTGATCAATATGAAGAATTCCTCTGCCTCTTGGCAACATATTAGATATTTAAAGATCTCTCTCACACTCTCTCTTTATCTTCTCTTTTCCAAGATCAACTTTCTCAGTTCTTTTAACTGATTTTCATGTTATCTTGAAGTCATTTGCCATACTTTTTAATCATAACTAATAATAACTAGCATTTTATAGGACTTTAAGCTTTAAAATTGCTTTACCAATATTATTTCATTTTATCCTCATCACAGCTTGAGAAGAAGGTATTGTTATTATTATCCCCATTTTTCAGATGAGGAATCTGAGACATTCAGAAGTTGCATGATTTGCCTAGGGTCATCAGCTCTCCAGTTTATTAATGTTCTTCCTGCAATGGAAATGATAAGAAGTGAGTATAGTACTTCATATTTTTTCCACTGGCATCAAAGGATGGTGGAAGTATCACCTCCATCATTATTTTTTGTATTTTTTTAAATTTTACACTTATATACAAAATGAGAAAAGAAAAAAATATTGGCATGTATGCAGAAAGATTCAGTATAAAGCAATAAATTTCCATTTCAGCAAAACCTATATATTTAATACTACACATTGTTTTCAAAGTGCCCAGTTTTTCTTTGCTTTCTTGTTGGTTTTCTTTTGTCCTCTACTGCGCATTTTTATTTTATTTTTCCCCTCCCTCCCCCAGCCTACCCTAAAGAAAGCTACAATTAAGATTGGAGATACAGATAAATATGTAGATGCACACATATACCCATATACACACATATTTACATATACATAGATGTCTATAAATATAGACATACATACACTTGTACACATATATGTAAGAGTCCACGATGCTTATTTCCTCATGTCATCTATTTCTCTGAAGGTGAATAGCATCTTACTTCATAAGTCCAAGTCTTTCCTTGTTTTTTGAAATCAACCAGTTCATCATTTCCTATATGACAGCAATATTCCTTTCTGGACTCAAACAGCATCTCTCTTTATAGGATCTTTGAGATTAATTTGGGCATTTATAATAGTCAGAATCACTTGATTGCTCAAGGTTCTTAATGCAGCGGTAGCAACAAAACACACACACAAGTGAAAATAGTATGCTTCAGTATGCATTTAGATTCCATAGTTCTTTCTCTGGATGTGGATAGAATTTTCTGTCATGCGTCTTTTGGAATTGTCTTGGATCACTTGTATTGCTGAGAAGAGCAAAGTCTATCATAATCGATCATCACACAATGTTGTTGTGTATAATGTTCCCTGGTTCTGCTCACTTCATTCAGCATCAGTTCATGTAAGTCTTTCCAGGGTTTTTTGAAATCCGCCTGCTCAACATTTTTTATAACACAATAGTATTCCATTACATTCATATACTGTAGCTTGTTCAGCCGTTCCCCAAATGATAGGCATTCCTTTAATTTCTAATTCTTTGCCACCTCAGAAAGAACTGCTATAAACATTTTTGTACATGTGGATACTTTTTCCTTTTTTGTGATCTCTTTGGAATACTGACCTAATAGTGGTATTGCTAGATCAAAATAGTTTGATTGTCCTTTTGGCATAGTTCCAAATTGTTCTCCAGAATGGTCGAATCAGTTCACAACTTCAACAAAAACGCACCAGTGTCTCAATTTTCCCACATCTTCTCTGACATTTATCATTTTTCTCTTCTGTCATATTCTTCAATCTGATAGGTATGAGATGGTACCTCAGAATTCTTTAAATTTGCATTTCTCTAATCGATACTGATTTAGAGCATTTTTTCATATGACTCTAGAGAGCTTTAATTTCTTCCTCTGAAAACTGTCTATTCATAACATTTGACCATTTATCACTTGGGGAATGTCTTGCATTCCTATAAATTTGACTCAGTTTTCTATACATTTGAGAAATGAAGTCTTTATCAGAAACAATGACTGTAAAAATTGTTTCCTATCTTTCTGCTTTTCTTCTGGTCTTGTTTGCATTGGTTTTGTTCAAACTAATAGAAACAGGGATTACTAAACTCCACGTAAGGCTTTTTTCTGCAAATATTAACTTAGAAACATACATATTAACACTGTTTCTGTTCTATTGTATTTTTTATTTGTTTTGTTAAATATTTCCCAGTTAAGTTGAATCTGTGTTGAATATTGTGGGGCCATATGTTTGATAACTCTGTTCTAGACTATTGAGATCTTTTTTCATCTGAGTGCTAATCTACTGTTACATACTGCTCGCAATTTTATGTTACCTACAAATATGTTATGTAGGCCATTGATAACTTTCTTTTGAATCATTGATAAAAATGTGATATAGCACAGAGTCAACTGTAGAGACCAGAGGCAGCTCACTAGACACCACATTCCAAGTTGACATCAAATAATTAATGAACATCCTTTTGGTCTCACGGATTAATCAGCTTTGAATCTATCTAACCTTACTTGTTTCCTAACCTGAATATCCCTATTTCGTTCGTAACAGGAAAGATTTCACCAAATGTTTGCTTAATGTAGATTAACTCTATGCCCAATGTTCCTTTGATTTATAAATCTAGTAATCCTGTCAAAAAAGTAAATGAAATTAAAGTGGAAAGGCCTGTTTTTGATGAAGCCATGCTGGCTCTCTGCGCTCATTGTTTCCTTTCGTAAATATTCACTAAGCCTTCCTTTAATACTGGTACCTATAGTTTTGTCATGTTGAAGTCAATTCTCACCAGTCTATAGTTTGCAGATTTCATTTTCTTTTTTGAAATTTATTATAGTGCACATGCTTCTCCGTTCCTATGGCACATCTCCCATTTTGTATAATCTATTAAGATATCATTACCTAACAATTTGGTTGGCTAGTTCTCTCAATATTCTGCCATATAGTTAGTTCATCTGTGCCTATAGAAGAACTCATCAAGAGTAAATAGGTATTTCTTTTTTTTTCCCCATCATCAATATTTATTGAGCATTTACAGTGTATTTGGGACAATACAACATCCAGAAAAGCATTATCCCTGCCTTTGAGGAGCTTATATTCTATAAAAAAAATATACCCCTCTCTGAATGATATTTTTTATTTGGTGTTTTCAACAAGGGTGGTGAGGGAAAGATTTTGCAATGTGAGCTTTGGGTATAACCTAGCCCCACCATCTCCTGGGGAGAGGATTGAGTTAGAAGAGTTTAAGGCAGACAAAAACAAACCATTCAGGATAGGACTTAAATAGAGCCTTTTAGAAGGCCACTATCTCACTAAATTAAAAGAAGATTTCCTATAAGAAACAGGAGTAGAGGCAAGAAGTTTGTGGGAGGTAAGCAAAGGAAGAAAGGAATCTCAGATCCTGAAGCCAGAAATAATCATGTTTTCTTTCCCCACCTCCATAGGAGTGTGAATGGTGACAAGGCAGAAGGAGAAAAAGCTAAAAAGTAGACCTAACCAATTGGAATATGGAATTAAAATCCAACACAGCATGTAAGAATAATAGCAAATTCTTTTCAAAAGGAACTTTGGAAACACAAACCTGATAGTTAGCGAGTGTCACAGACCATGAGACTTATAGTTCCTATAAGTTAGAAAAATGCCATACCAAAAATGTAAGTGGAACATGTAATTTTATTCAGATTGCCTCCTTTTGTTTTAAAAGAGTAACTGAATATCAGGGTGATAGAGAGGGGAGTAATGTTTGGAACAATATGGGACACATGAGACTTTTGCCATTTGACAATTTTGTACTTAAACTGTTTTTTCCTTAAGTCCATTATATAGCTACCAGGTGGGAAGTAAATCTTCAAAATGTGCAATATCCTTTAAAGAAGTTTCAGAACTAAAGATTTGATTTACATGAAAAGCTATAGAGAAAGTAGTTGAAAAGTCCATTCATAAAACTTTTATTCCTTTTACATCAACTTTATACACATGTTCTTAACAATTCTGCTTGGATTGTTCATGGATATTTCATAAGACATTAACCAAAGCTGGCCATCATCTCAAGTTATTTCCCTGTTAACTTTTTACAGCACATTCATGTTAGGGAAGTATCAAAAAAAAAATCACAAAAGCAAAAAACCTAAAAAAAAAGTTAAATACGTGGGTTTTTGTTTTATTGCTGTGCTTATTATGCAGTGACTTTATGAATATCAGGCAATTCATTTTTTATTGCATCTTTGCCTATACATTTGTTCTTAGGTTGCCTAAAACATTTAAATTCAAATAAAATGAATGCAACAAGAATAAAAAAAGTGAACAGCAGGTAACTACAAAATTGGAATGTGAACTACTCCTCCCCTTCTCCAGATGACTGAGTTAAACTTTTGTCTTAAGGAACACTTCCGTAACCACAGTGATAAAGGTGTACTTGTAGAGATTACGTATTTCACAGATACACATGGAATGATATGTAATATCTATGGGACATCTGTTTCTCCCACAGCCATGAGTGCTCCAACCCTAGAGTACCCACAATAACTACACCTGTGGCTGGAACCAATTATCTCCCTGTAATCTCCCCACCGTGACGGGCCAATATGTAACCAGTTTTCTTTGCTTAGACATGGAAGTTATTTTAACACTGGACTTGTGAAATCTCATTGTACCAAAAGTACTATGCCCAACATGTAAAATGTATGTAAAAATTCCATATCCCCATATTGACCACCTCAGATGAAAACAGATAACTCCCCAAATATTAACTGGCTCTACCCACCTAGTATTTAGCATAAAAACCACATGGGAAATATAAAATAAAATAAAAAATTAAAATAAAATAAATATAAATTAAAAATAAAATAAAAGTAACATTAATCCATCATAAATCGTGGACAAAAACTATTTGTGGGGCAACATGGATGACAAATGGTCTACTGTGAAAATTTTAGAATGAGGTAGACAAAAGTTGGAAGTCTGGTTAATTCTTCTCTCCTTCTCCTGCTTCAGCTTCATCTCCTTGGATGTCCAGTGTCCACAATGTCAGGCTGTCTTAGTAATCCTATTATTAGTGTACTGTCTTTGTATGAGTCTTCACTTAGTGTATCAAACAGCGATAGCGTCATCAAAAGTCTTTGCATGGGAGCAGACCTTCTCTGGAGAGTTCAGAATCTCATAATAGAAGACAGAAGTTCAAGGCCAGACCCAATCTTATAGGATGTATTGGTGGCATCTCCTTTTTGCTGATTTCAGATACTTCTTGATGGCTTGTTGTCATTGATCCACTATTCCCTTCTTGTCACCATCTTCGGCAATCTCAGCCAAATAAGAGTAGTAGTCTCCTTTCATTTTCAAGTAGAAAATTTTGCTTTCTGCTTGTGAAGCATTAGAAATCAAGAACTTTTCCAATAGAGACAGTACATTATTGTAGATATCTCTTAATTTGGTCTCAGTTTTCTCTCTGTATTCTCAGGCCTTCCTCTGTTTTCTTCTCAACACTTTCTGCCTTTTGCTCAATACTTGAAACAACTCTCCAAGGTGACCTTTAGTCTCTTATGAGATTTTTGTGAGCAACAGAGAAAAGATTCCTCTCCTTGTTGGATAATTCAGCTCCTTGTTCAGTTACAGACTTCATGTAGGGTGTCATGCCATCATATCTCTCAGCCTGCGCAGCCCATTCGGCATTCTGCACCTGCTCATTTTTATCCATGACTGAATGTTCTATGCCCACCATGAGTGGCAGTGGCAAATATTTGGATGGGGGTTCAACAGTTTCTGGGCAGCAGCAGTGGCTTAAGTATTTGTTTAAAATATCAGTATTTCTCTTGGCTTATAGTTCCCTTTTTACTCCTTTTTCTGGGTGCCATTATTACTTATTTGAATAATTCTTCTCCTTGTGGAGATAAAATAGAAGCAATATAAAATTTCTGCTATCTCTCTCATCTATAATCATCTTAACCATTCTGACTATTGGTCCTTTGCATTCTTCATCCTCCTTTTCCCCCTGTATAACTTAAAAAATACCACCACTTTTTGTTATCATTAGTGTTCCTTACTAGCCTTCACTTATATTGAGCTTTTGTGACCTTGAAATTATTCTCATAGGACCTTGCTACACTATTGTTGTAATCCTGTTAGCAGTCTGATTCCATCTTCTCTCTGTTCCTTAAAAATCTGAGGTAACTAGTGAGTTACCTGTGCATCCCTATCAGTTTCCTTAGACAACTCCTCCTTTCCTTCTTCATTAGAATCATTTCTTCATGTGTCTCTAGAATTTCATTCTTGAGAAGTCCTCATCCTTCCTGGACTGACTTTCCTTATAGAATTTTAGGCCACTGACTCCTACTTGTCCTTTTCCTAATACCTTATACAGTCTACCTTGTTTTTCAAACTTTCCAACTTTACTTCTCTGTCATAAATTTTAAGACAAAATTATCACTTCTCTCACAAACTTCCCATCATTTCCAGAGCTGCAACCTATTCCTAATTGTTGGTGTGAGTACAGAGGGACCTTTTCCTTTCTTGCTTCCTCTACCTCATGAAGGCTAAAATGATCAGTGTGGTAAGCCAAGAGATGTATATTTGTAACAAGGGGTTTATAATAACTTTACTCATAGATATTGTGAGGAAATGACTTTGTTAACATTCAAGGACTATGGAAATCTGAGGAGTTACTTTCTTCCCACCTGGAAGTTATGGGTAGTCCTAAATTACTCTTTCCTTGGCCCTATATCCTCTCTCCCTGACTCTTCTTATGATTTACTCTGCCTTAGGTTCAGCAACTGTGTCATTCATTTTTCACTCATGTTCTTGCCAGGGAGGAAACTTTTGCCTTGTAGTTAAGTGACTAATATTCTTTCCTGCATGCCTGAGTGTATTAACAACACACAGTCAGGCAGGCTTGTTCCCAGTGAGTAGGGAAAGGGAATAAACATCATCATTTGTTGCACTCTTGTTGGTTTGGGTACTACCAGTAATCAGGTTAGGGAAGAAAATAACTGTAGCTGTGAACTAGGTGACAGAACAAGGAAAGGTGGTTATCCATACAGCTAAAATTGAAAAGGGATTGGTTGCCTACAGAGGGATCTCATAGTATACTTTTTGAATTTGAATTCCTATGAAGTTTGAATTTTCCTCTGGTCTTTGTCTTGAATACTACACAAAAAAATGTCAACCTGGTTTTATTGGTTTTTTTTACTTGAATAAATTGAGGAATCAAAGATACTTTTTGGTTCATGTTATTTTTTGCTAGTACTTTGAGAATTTTGAGGCTAAATATGCCACTTCATTTGATTTGTATGACTTCCACTTTAAGTCATAGCTGAAGGAGGTACATAGAAAGTGAAAACATAAATTCTGAGATGTAAAATTTTTAAGGAGGCATCTTTTAAATGTGCAAAGCCATGTGGAATTAGACCCCTAAGAAAATCATAATAAATAGCATAATAAAATTTTTTCTCCTGTACCGTTTAAATTATGTAGCATTCATCTTTAGTGTTGAAAATTTGATTTAGAAAAAATGTTACAAAAATGCATGCCCACAGTGAATAGGGTGGCATCTTTACCATTTGAAGCATCTAGTGAAAGTGTAACCTGAGTGAGAAATATACATCCCTTTCTCATGTTCTCAGGGAGAAAATGTGAGATTTATGAACTGTGATTCTTCTGTGTAAGAATATAGGTCTTAGGAGACCCATTAAAATCCAGAAATTAAATAGTTTACTTTATTTCCCTGAATTCCCTAAAAAAGTGAATTATGTTGAATATAGTTCACAAAACCTCCTCAAAAGATAGATTTCCTGAATTTTTGACAGTTCCATGGACCACTGGCAACTTTAGATATTTACTACAATGTATATTTCTAATTATATTTAAAGCTTCAATGATCTTTCAAGCTTCATTTTGTTCTGTTTGTAGAGAATAATTTTGGAGGCAGTAACTGAGCATCACTGAATTTGGAACTAGAAATTATACAGAAACTTTAATGAAGAAAATTTGTGTGGGCTCACACAAATTGAGAGAGAAATCAGTTGGCTTACTTATTCAGCCTTTCCTTGAGCACTTTTCAGAGAGCTCTATAGTTCCTTGGTACTTGGTATACTCTAGGAGAGTTACATCAACTCATCCTGTGTAACTAGTTATTCATTCAATTTGCATTTAACTTCTCTCATTAGAAGGCGAGCGAGTTTTTTGAGAGGAAGGACTATTTTGCTTTCTTTCTGTGTCCCCAGCAACTTAGCACAGTGCTTGGCACAGTGTTTAACTGTTTTTCCATTGGATACTAATCTTATGTGCATATAGGAGTGTTTATTTTTAGCCTCTGTATTCCTAATGCTTTGCGCATCATTGGCACTTAAGTTCACTTTAATTGAATTTGTCCCCTTCTTTTCTTTTTCTCTGGAGGAAACTGAGGCATTGAGAAACTATTGTCTTACTAAAAAAATGGTACTTTTAGAAACTTAATCTTGAACTCTTTCTGCTACATGTCCTGATAGCTCAGAGTGAATGTAAATAGCAACTGTTTCTGTTTTGGCCAGAAATCCTGAGGGTCTTCCCCTCCCGGGTTGATTTTTTTTTCTTTTTTTGACTAAGGCCATTCTCTGCCTCATTTCTCATCTAGCCTTAGTCTCTGAACATGCATTGCCTCAGTCAAACTGAGACCTGGGAAAGACCTTCACTTACAAAGGCTGAGGTCTCCTACTGCATCAAGACCATCTCCATTTGTCTGTATCTTGCCACTGGACACAGATGGCTCTGGAGGAGAAAGTGAGACTGTGACTTTTCACAGTTCACCTGCACTGAAATCCAATTCACTTGCAAGTCATGGCATCACCTTCCTGATGCCATGGCCCTCTTTGAGAATTAAAAACAAGCAACAACAGCATCTATGTTTCTAATATTATTTTATGTTTGAAGGAAAACATTTCATTCTTTTCAGAATAACATCAAAATTATCACGTTTGAATCTTCCTTTTAGTAGATGGTTTTTTGTTTGTTTTTGTATTTGACGAAATTTGTACTAGGGTAGTAGCCCTTGCCAGGAAATAAAAACTCATGAGTTTGACAAGAGCCAAGCTACCCAACAGATATGGGAAGAGAAATGATAAAAATTTGGTATATGAAGAATAATGTAACTACATAATGTAATGTAATGAACCAAGGTCAGGTAAGTCCCTTCCAGTGTTTCCATAGATCATTATCTTCTTTCGGGGACTACAAAACGTTGAGATGGTTACCAGAGGGAATACAAGGCAATGGTTTTACTCCATTGATTCGCATGGTAATTTGTGTAGTACATTATCATCATCATCATAGTAATGTATTTTTTAGGAGTAGGATTCTTCATGGAGTCATAAACATCTTGTCAAATGAAATACAGGTCGTTTTTGCATGAGGGGGTGATAAATAAGTAACCTTAGTATAGCACAACTTTTTTAAAATGTTGTATCTTCACTTTAATGTTGGTTTGTGAATTTTAATGTTTTTCTTTTCTTTTTTTTACTTTGGTTCCCTTTCGTGAAATTTCTGTGGACTTTAATCAGTGTTTGTTATAACTAAAGCATTTCCTCAATGAGCATGGAATTTCTTTTTCTTTCTTTTTGTCTAGGGCCAAAAAGTGCCACTGGAACCTAGAATTTGAGTTGGGATTCACTTGAAACTGAATGTCTTTAAAATTATCAGCCTTCCTTTTATAGCCTATACATCAGCACAATGCTATATAAACACTTGCCCTGAGCGTGTCCCAGTCTTTAGAACTGACTGAAAAGTAACTAACAATTTTCTTTGGAAAGTTAGTTTGCATGCATGATTCTCTGGGTAATGCCAGAGGAAGCAGGCTGACTGGTTGTGTGATTGGGGGGGGAGAGGAGGCTGTCCCGCCTTTTTCAAGTTAATGACATTTCCCTGGTTCACTTACTCTCTTTCCTCTTGTAACAAAATGTGTTAAGAAAAACAGACATACTGATCATATCTGATGGCCTATGGTTCGTTCCACACCTCTAGTCAATAGACTGCCAAGCAATCTAAACTCATTTGGGTCTTCTGACTCCTTATCCAGTGTCGTTGCCATTATATAAGAGTAAAGCACATATATGTACTCAAATAGAGCTTTTATATCATTAATATGGATAGTCCCTTCAGTAATCATATAACATCCATTCCTACCCATCCTGTGAAACATGTTTCAGAATTCTGCCAGAAGGTCACCAGAAGAATTCCATTCAACATTCTAGGGACCTTTCTTGTTTTCTCCTGACATCAAAAGATTGCCTGAGCTATTTTTGGTCATTCATCTGTTATACTTCATTCTCATGACATCGTCAGCTTTTTTTTATTAAAATCACGCATTTTAATGAAATCCTTCCAGTTCTTTTGCGAGATTCCTTATTTGTTATATGCTTCTGCGTTCCTGTGCCCACCCTGTGTTTCTCAATTGCACATCAACTAGTACTTATTTTAATTCCTTGGATATTGTTTTCTCCTGTGACTTTCTGACAAATAACAGTGGTAGAATATTGCTGTTAAAATGGGGGTCTTTGCAGTAATCATCAAAATAATCTTATACTGGCTAAGAAATAGAGAGGTGGATCAATGGAATAGATTAGTTACACAATACATAGTAATAAATGACCATAGTAATCTACTGTTTGACTAAGAAATAAATTTCGGGGGCAAGAACTCACTATTTGACAAAAAGTGCTAGGAAAACTGGAAAACATTTGATAGAAACTAGGTATAGACTGACATCTTACACCATAAAACATGATAGGGTCAAAATGGGTACGTGATTTAGACGAAAAGGGTGATAGCATAGGCAAATTTGGAGAGCATGGAAAATTTTATCTGTCATATCTATGGATAGGGAAAGAATTTATTACCAAGCAAGAGGTAGAGTGAGTTACAAGATGTAAAATGGATTATTTAGAGTATGTTAAATTTAAAAGTTTTTGCACAAACAAAACCAATGCAGCCAAGATTAGAAGGGAAATTGGAGAAAAAAATTTTTTTACAGTCTCTCTGATAAAGTCTCATTTCTCAAGTATATAGAGAACTGAGTCAAATTTATAGGACTACAAATCATTCTCCAAATGAAAAATCATCAAAGAATATAAACCGGCAGTTTTCAGAAGAAGAAATCAAAGCTATGAATACTTAATTAAAATGCTTTGAATAACTGCTGATTAGAGAAATGTAAATTAAAACAACTCTGAGGTACAACCTTACACCTATCAGATTGGCTAACGTGACAGAAAAGAAAAATGACAGATATTGGAGGTGATGTGGAAAAATTGGGGCACTAATGAATTGTTGATGGAATTGTGAATTCACCCAAAACACTTTGGAACTATGCCCCAAGGACTATAAAACTGCGCACTCTTTGGCATAGCAATACCATTATTAGGTCTATATATCACAGAGATTTTTTTTAAAAAAAGGAAAAGGACCTATATGAACAAAAATATTTATAACAGCTCTGTGCTGACAAAGAATTGGAAATTAAGGGGATGCCCATCAACTGGGAAATGGCTGAGCAAGCTCTGGAATATGATTGTGATGAAATACTATTGTGCTATCAGAAATAACGAGCAGGATGCTTTCCAAAAGCCTGGGAAGACTTATATGAATTGATGCAAAATGAAATGAGTAGAACCAGGAGAACACTGTACCCCAGTAATAGCAACACTGAATTATGAACAACTGTGAATGACTTAGCTGTTCTCAGCAATGCAGTGGTCTAAGAGTTCTGAAGGACTTATGTCGAAAAATGCTGTTCACCTCCAGAGAAGGAACTGATGCAGTCTGAATTCAAACTGAAGCATACTTTTTTCTACTTTGTTTTGTTTTGGTCTGTTTTCTTTTGCAGCATTGCTAATGTGGAAATATGTTTTGTATGACTTCACACGTATGATCTATATCACATTGATTGCCTCCTCAAGAAAGGGAAGAGAAGGAGGGAGGGAGAAAATTTGGAACTCAAGAATCTAAAAAAAGGAATGTCTAATTGTTTTTTTACATTTAATTAAGAACAATAAAATAAATAAAATAGAAAATACACTAAAATAAATTTTAAGAAAGAAAACTAAAAATAATAGAGATCTTTGTTTCTGGTAGAAATTTTGGGCCATTAAAAGGCTTTGTAGTTTCCAAAAGACCATCTTTTCCAAAAAGCCCGTCTTGCTCCTCCTTTTTAATCCTGACCCCATCTCATTATAATTTTGAATTTTCTCTTAAAAGTCTGTAGGTTGTTCAGCTAACTGCATCTCATTACTTGAACAATTAACAGTCTTAATCCGCGTATTTTTTCCTGTGTAAGCAATGAGGTCTAACTGTTGCAGAGTTAGGGACCTCTCTAAGGAGATTCAGTGTTCCAGAACTTGATGGAAGAAAGATGTCATCTGCAAACAGGAGCATCTGGAGGGAATCCCTCCACAGGAAATGCCTATTCAACTTGGACTAAGCACTAGATCTCCTACTTGACATTGGCAAGTACCTTTGGCAAGCAGATGCCCTCACCATTTTATTCCTCTTCTTATATTTATGATCAGAAGGTCATTAAAGAAGGTTATATCTCCTATATCTATCAAGGAATCTTGAATGATTTTGATGTACGGATGGGGCAGATATCTTTTTGGAAGACAACTTAAGGTTGTGTTTTGCTCAACTGAGTCAAATGCTTATTTATGATGGACACAGAATAAGATTAGTGGGATCTTAAATTTTCTATATCCTTCAGTCAGTTGCAGGATAGTAAAGATATGGTCTACTATGGGATATTGTTTGCAGATGCTTTCCTTTTCCTAATAAAACCCTCATTAAAGATGACTCAGTGCAACAAGGCTGAGTGGAAAAAACACTGACTCCAGCATCACAGGACTTTGGTTTAAATTTAGTCTTTGAAATGTATTGCTTGTGTGATCATGGGGAAATCACTTAATCTCTCTTACCATCTCTATAATGAAGGGGTTTGACTAGTTAGTATCTAAGGTCTCTTCTAACTCCAAATATATTATCCTATAATGTATGCATAGAGCATACAGTTTCTATTATTTTTCTATGATTCTTTCTGTTTATATTGTATTTGTGTATGGTTTTCCTGGTTCAAATTAATTTACATTGAATCATTTCATATAATACTTTTATTTTTTCATTGTTTTCATCATATTTACCATTTCTTTTAGCATGGTACCCTTCTACTGCTTTCATTCACAATATGTTTACCTTTTCCCAGTTGATGGACATCATCAATTTTTTTCTACTTCTTTTGTATCTACAAAAAGTGTACTATGCAAGTATATAACAGAAATGTTGCAAACATTTTGATATATATGGGACCTTTTAAAGAAATTGATCAATTTTGTTTTAATTGATGGCTTTTGGCTTAAATTATTTCTTATATCCTTTCCCATTTTCCTATCTACCCAACCATTCCTTTCAACAAATACTTTTTCAAAAGAAAAAAGAAAGGGAGAAAGTTAAAAAAAACATTGAAGACATTAACTGTGTCTGGAATTGGTTGTGCTTGTGTGTGAATTGCTTTATGCAGTATTCTGTACCTGTAGTTTCTCATCTCCATTGACAGCAGAGAAGTGCATTCTCTCATTTCTTCCCTGGCCTTGACTATTTTAATGACAGGGTGTTCAGTGTTGTTTATTGTTTGTCTTTTGTTTTGTTTTTAACCTTTTTTTATTCTTAACATTTAGTTTGTTGTAATCGAGTATATATTTTTCGTGGATTGGCTTACTTCACTTTACGTCAGTTCGTTTTTCCCTGAAATCTTCATGTTTGCAATATCTTACCAAATAGTACCAAACAATAAAATTCCATTTTATTCATATCCTAAAATTGTCTTAACCATTCATTCCCCAAGGGATGAGAAACAACTTTGCTTCTAGTTCTTTGCTGCCACAAAAATGTGTTTACACATTTAAAATCATTCTGAGTGGGTTCTACACATTATCAGGAAGGAAGAGGAATGAATAATGCAAGACCAAGCTAGCAATGGATCAAGTTTAATAAACATTTTCAGTTGTGAGAAAAGATAATGGAATAGGACAGTAGATTCAAAAAGTACTGAATCTTGAAAGGGCTCTCAATTTAGAGTTAAGATCTTGGAATATCTATAGTTGAATCCCTTTGGTTTACAGATGAGAAACAGGTTTAAAGAAGTTATTTGTCTGAGGTCATATAGGTAGTATGTGTCAGAGTCCACAGCTGAAGCCATGTCCTTGATTGCATTGAATCTAGGAAGTTTTAAATTTATTTTACTCCTGAAGTGGGAGATTTCTAGGTTTTTTTTTTCCTGGCAAATCATTAACAAAGTGTTTCTTTTCATACAAATTTATTATTTTAGATGGTTACCACTTAAAAATAATGTCATATCCTTGTGGCATGAAGCCAAAATCTCTAATAAAATGTGATATTAAGCATTCCAT
This sequence comes from Notamacropus eugenii, assembly GCF_028372415.1. Taxonomy (NCBI): domain Eukaryota; kingdom Metazoa; phylum Chordata; class Mammalia; order Diprotodontia; family Macropodidae; genus Notamacropus; species Notamacropus eugenii. The sequence goes on from NC_092873.1 coordinate 400,880,568, forward strand.
GAAATAGTGAGGGAAGCAAAAGATAGGAATAGGTTTCCGACTTATGTTTCCTGCTATAGCCTAGCTGATTTTTTGCCATCCTATACAATACTAACCTTCTCTAAAAAAATCTAGGTGTTCCTTGAACTCATTTATCCTCATTGCTTTGGTTTCCTTCCTTGTAATATGTTCCATATGTTTCATACCCTTTCCAGGAAATAGTTTTGCTTAAGTTCTCTATTAACCTCCAGTGTCTTAACATTTATGTTATTGCCCCTTCCCTTCAACCTAACCTTCCTCCTGCTTTAATATACTTAACAATATGGTGGGGAAGGAGGGGTGCTGTCTTGGGGTTTGCAATTTCTTTTCAGTCAGGCTACCTCCCTCTATCATTTTTATTAAGAAGAATAGTCACCTTAAGTTTTCATTAAATTTAAGATTTTTTCCTCTCCTTTACGTTGCATGTTATGATGCAATTAGCATATCTGTGGTGTGGCAGCCAGTACTACATGCAGTATTCTAGAAATGGATGTATAACACGTCTTATGCAAAATGATAATGTGTTGTTTTTAGTTTGTCCTCTTTCTCTGTGAACTCAACTTAATAAATTGTGTTTGCCATTTTTGAGGTTACTGCGATGGCTTTGCAGATTATACCACCTTTTGGAACCACTATGCTGCCATATTCATCTATGAAAATCCTTTCACTGGGCCACCCAGAACTACAAATCAATCATCTCCCTTCATTATAAACCCTTACTGTCATTTTGTTCCTCTATTTTTCATACCAACTTGTTTGCCTATATTGAAATTATAGTTTCCAATTATAAGTTGTTTTAAAATTTTCCTTAAATTATATTTTGGTGGGTTCAGCACTAAGCACCATACCATACCTGTATGGGAAATTAACAAATGTTGGCAGGGTCCTTTCGTCTCATCCTAAGAGTAAGACTATACTCCTCTTCCTCTTCCCCCACTACTTCCTTTCATTCCTAAAGAATATGAACTTTATTATCTACTTTATGAAAGCTATTTCTTAACAAACATCTACTTTGCCATTGCACCCTAAGAACCATGGGACTTCTTCTGACTTTCAACTATCTAAGTGTTTTCTCCTCTATTAGAATGTAAGCTCCTTGGGAGCAGGGGCTGCCTTGCTCTTCTATTTGCATTTCTATTGCTTTGCATTTAAGTGCTTAATAGATACTATGTTCATTCATTCATCCATTCATCCATTCTTTTATTTGTTCGACTTAAATTACTTACAGTGAGTTGGTAACATGGCTGTATTTAGTTTTGTTAGCAATATTGAAGCTTAGAGAAGAAGTCATAGAGAGGCAGAGGGACACAGTGGAAAGAGTCTTTTATTTGGAATGGATCTCTTAGCTTCAAATCCCTTCTCTGCCCCCTAAATACTGTGTGACTTGGGCAAGTGACTTAACTCAAGGACTCAAGTTTCTTCATCTGTTAAATGAAAGGTTTGAACTAGACCAGGAGTTCTCAAAACATTTTTTGTGGCATAGGACACTTTCAAAGTCTGGTAAAGCCTTTGTACCCATTCCCAGAATAATGTTTTTTAAATGCATAAAATAAAATATGTAGGATTAAGAAGAAATCCAATTATATTGCTATATAGTTATCAAAATATTAGAATTTCATTGACTTTAGCTTAAGAACACCTAGAATACATGATCTTTGAGATTCCTTTCTGCTTTAAATCTATGAGTCATTGATAGGGAGAGAAATTATTGCTTGCTTTGGGAACACAAAAAATAAATGTGCCAGAAAGAGAAACTCATGCTTCTAATTAGAAACTGATATAGTCAGAATTTTTGACACACTTTTTTCTAGATTTCCATATAAAGAACTGGAGATCAAAGATTCCACTTGACTTTTCATAGTAGGCTTTTCTCTTACATGGAAAGCAAAATAAGGAAGTCTGGGTAGGTCTCATATATTTGGGTTTTGTTTCTTGCTGTTAGTTGATGCAGATGCCCACAGGTGAGAGACGTAATGTTTTTTCTAATAAGTGGGGTGACATTTTCAGATGGGATTAAAAAGAGGTGGATGAGAGCTTGCTGCACAGACTAACTCACATTCCTCAGAGTCCTTTTTTTTAATTGAGAATTTCATTTTTTACCTCCTTATTCTCTAGGCCACTATTTAGCTTCAGGTATCAGCTAGTTTCTCTAGAGGGGAAAAAAATGAAAACAAAACAAAACAACCATTATTGAATTTCTATCGTTAACCACCTCCCCAGGTAACTCCCTTCCCCCCATGATTCTTATCTCCCTCCTGATGACCCCTGGAAAGAGGAGAAAAGGTTGAGAAGGGCCAGGAGAAACTTTTTCCCACTGGACAATGCTTCTGTTGAAGAAGATATCAAGGGGGTAGAGAGCCTTCCACAAAAGGGAAAACTCAATGTAGAAGAAAGGGAAAGAGACCTTGGAAGGGTGAGTGCACATGAGCATCATATGTGAAGATGCCAATTACTGCCTCTTTGAGCCCAAATATAGTCTGAATCTGCATGCCATACTGCTCTTTTCTGTCACAAAGGGACATGTCATGTATTTGTCATATTGACATTGTTAAGCAATAACATTATGATTTTTTAAAAATGTTAGTAATTATAATTTACATACCAAATGGTTTAGGGAGAGAAGCATTTTATTATCTATTGTTATAGAAGTGCTTCTCTTTAGAAATTAGTCCATGGTAGAGCTTAGGAGCTTTTGGCAGTGCTTCTATTCTTACCACTGCTTTTTCTAGATAATTGTATGCTACTTGGGGCAAAGAATAGTGCCCTCATCTAGCCCTCTGTACAATAACACTGCCTTCACTATGTTGCATGTATATGTACACGCATATACCTATAAAAATGCACAGGCATGAGTGGCATAATTATCCTCCTTCTCCTCTATTTACTTTCTTGTCCAAAAGGTGTCAAAGAAAGGTACCCAAAGTATTTAGTTAGATCAAGGAAGCCATCACATTGCATCAATATACCTTAATTCTCTCTCTGTGAAATAATTATCTGAAATTCTATATGAAGCCCTAAGTAAAGAGATATCAATGCCCATTTACAAGGAATGAAGGCAGGAGATCTGTTTTCCCTACCTTTTATCTTTAAATTCATTTGTTTTCACTTCTGTTAATGAGAAGAGAGCTTTAAATTAGGTCAGTTGTTGATTCATTAAGAGTACTAAAGGATATTTGGTGAAATTCCAAAGCAGTAACATCTTCAGATGATAAAGAATATTAGTTAAAACTAGAATATATAAATATATATGCGCATACACACACACACACATATATATATATGTATACACACACACACACACACACACACACATATATATGTATGTATATACTCTGAGGTGAGATGAGGTTTTGTTTTGGAGGTTTGGAAGAAGGTTTGTTTGCCAGATGAGGCTCCGGGGAGCTGTTAAGAAGTGCCTCCCACTTTGAAAACCCCGATGTCCAGATGTTGGTGCTTCTCTCTCTGGTAGCTATGCATGTATGTAATAGTCAGCCAGTTGGATCTGTCTGTTGATCTATAATGTATGTATTGCTTATGGTCAGACAGTTTGAAGCCCAGTCTGTTGGTCTTTATTTCTCTGTTTGTATTTTCTCTGTTGGTATGTGTGGTTAAAGAAGATTGTTGACCCCTCAAAAGTTTCCTTCCTTTTAGAAAAGCAGATCAAAGAATCTGTCCTAGTAGGTCATCCTGGACATACTAGGGTACTTGCTGCTACAAGGCTTTTGGAATTTTCTCTCATGATGCTTCTGAACCATCTGATGTTAACATCTTCTTCATCAAGGAGAGGAAGGAGTCATTTACCATTGATCAGGATTTTCAGAAATGCTTAGATTATATCCTGATTAATTTAATTAGCATAATGTGGGGGATGTATTTTAATTCCTTGTGTTCTGTAATTATATTTATGCTTTCTGTGAATTTAACTTTTCTCTTAAGTGGTTTTTCCCTATCAAGTCTGGTTAATCCCAAAGATGGTGAGTGCTACCTTTAATAGGTCAGACAAGAGATAAAGGAACAGAAAAGTGGTGGTCATATTCTTATTTTAAGAATAGCTGCCTTTATATAGCACATTATGATTTTTAAAGTGCTTTATGAATCTCATTTTTATCTCCACAGTAACATTGGAAAGTAGGTCCTCTTATTATCCTGATTTTACAGATAAGGAAGCTAAGTTATAGGTTGAATGACTTACCTGGGGTCATACAGCTAGTAAGTATCTAAGCCTGAATTTCAACCCAGTTCTTCTACTTGTTCAAGCTTGTTCAGATCTTTTTGCATCCTGAGGCTATTATCCAGAATGTTAGCTACACTTACCCTGGTATATTCAGTATTGCAGTCAGGATCAGGAGCAATCATCCTGAGCTTAGATTCCTAAAGTAAGTCCTCTTGCTTCACACATAGTATTGAAGTAGCTCAAGTTTGGAGAGGGATGGTATTTCACTAGCTCCAAGAAGCTACCATTCTAAAAGGCCTGGCGCTAATGGAATTAGTTTATGAATACCTACCAGCCCATACTCATATTTCAATGCCTTGAGTAAAGCATTTATTAGCCTCATCTTTATCTATATAATATTTTCTTACCTTTAAATACCAGAAAAAGAAACTTTTGAGATGGGATATGAATAGATATAATTACAATTCCTATACTTCTGAGGTTTTGCTTGAGAATGTCCTCTTCTCCTTGTATTAATACATTGAGCAGGGATATGATTTCTAGGTCCTCATTTGTAATGGAAAAATGTTTTTCTGCTCCAGCCATTTCTTATCTTTCTCTGGCTTCCATTTTATCCCTTGCTAAAAAAAGTCTCTAATCCAAGAGATTTCTTTCATCCTGTCTGAGAAAAAATAGGCATTGACAGTTTATATCTATACTGTGCGCTGTAGAGTTGGATTGGTTTAGGTTCTTGTTACGTTTTGGGTTCCAAAAAGCACTTGAAGTAATTAGAAAAGCAACACGTGCAACCCAAGGGACTAAGAGCTCAACTGAGCTCATGAATTGAAGGTGACCTTTTTTTTTTTTTTTTAGCAAACTTTGTCACCTGAGTTCACTTTTTTAGATATATAGAAGTACATCTTGTAATGTAGTATACTTGTGACATCACAGTTGATTCAGAAACTAATTATAAATTTACTAATTAAATTAACTTTATTTTTAAAATCTTTTGAATTCTTTTAACAAGTGAAGCTGTTAAACATAAGAAATCCGCCATCCATGAGGTTTTGTTAGTTTAGAAAAAGCAAGGAAAAACTCAGTCATAAAATGATGGAAATTGTACTTTTTTGGATATAAGCATCTTGTGTGTTTTTTTTTTTTTGTTATTGTGAAAGATACAATTTCCAGAAAATAATTTTAAATTAAAAAGAGAAGACATTGCACCAACTCCCTGAATACAATTCTTTTTTCCGTATGAAAGTTTGTATCATATAATGAATACTTGAATGGGATTCAGGGAACTTTTAAAATTTATTTCCATCAATAAGTAGCCCAGTGACCATGGACAAGTCACTTTTGGACCTCTTCTTACTACATCTATCCATGGGTGATTTAGACTCGATATCACCGGTCTTTTTTAATTCTAAAATTCTATGAATCAGATATTCAAATTATATAGTGAGCATTTAACAAATGTTTGTGGATTGATTAGCATAACTGAGCAAGGTCACCTGAGCTTTAATCATCTGCATGTTCATCTGAGGCCAAAATGTTTAACTTTCTTCTTACGAGATTGTCTGATCATGAAATAACTAATAATTCAACTAGCTTCCTTGTTGTTTGCTTATCTCATCAATTAAATGGAGTATTTGTGAAGCATTTTATTCTTGGAGAAGGAAATGAACGAAGGGACTTGCTTCTCATTTCATACAATTAGCCTTTGCTCTTGGCATGAAGTCTTGAGAGCTGTTCTTACTGAGCTACAACTTATAATGTATTATTTGTAAAAGGTAAAGGAAAAGATGAAAGCTTAGTATTAATAACATCATAATATCAAATAATTTAGAGCTTGATAGGGACATTAGAGATAATCTAAACCAAGACCTTCATTTTACAGATGAAGAAACTGAGAATCATAGATTTAAAGCTGAGGGAGATCCTACATGGTCATCAAGTACAACCTCCTCATTTTATAGGTAAGGAAAGCGGGACTCAAATATCTTACATATCTTGGCCAAACACATACAGACAACAAGTAGAGGAGGCGGGATCTAATTCTACAAAAATCAGTCAGTAAACAATAAGTGCTTGCAATATGTCAGGCCCTGTGCGAAATGCTAGAGATTCAAAGAAAGGCAAAAACACATCTTCAAGTGTTTAACATTCTTTTTTTAAAATAAATTTTATTGATTCTTTGGCTTTTGTGTTGGACAAAGTTTTCTCTGTATCTCTCCCTATCCCCCATCCATTTACCTCATATAACAATTCTTAAGCCAAAAAAAGACAAGAAATGAAAAAGGAAGGAAAAATCAAAATAGCAATCAATATATTGAAAAAAAATCTGAAAAAATATGCAATATTCAATACCCTTGGACTTCACCTCTGAAGATGAGTATGAGAAGCTAAGTGTCTTCTCATGTATCTTCTCAGGGGGCATGTTTATTTTTTGTAATTTTGCAATATGGTGGTTTTTTCCATTTATATAGTTTTAATCATTGTGTATGTATGTATTTTTAAAATCTGCTTATTTCACTTTATATCAGCTCGTATAAGTTTTTCCGTATTTCTTTATATGGAATATATTCATCTTTTACTAGATAATAATATTTCATTATATTTATGTAGTATGGGTTTTTTTGCCCATTTTCTAAGTGATAAGAATCAACTTTTTTCTACTTATTTGCAACCACAAAGACTCCTGCTGCAAGAAATACTTTGGCATATATGGAGCACTTTCTTTTTTAACAATTGCATACTCACTATAAATGTCCCGTTGTGGGATCTTTGAGTAGTAGGGTATGATTATTTTAGTCACTTTTTTTTGTTAATTCCATTTTTCCCCCAAATGACATACTTATTTATAGAGCTTTCAACAATAATTGATCAGTGTATCTATCTACATCCCTTTCAAGATTGATTGTTCCCACATTTTGTCATTTTTACCAATTTTCTGGTTATAAGAGTATTTGCATTTTTCTTAAAAAAAAGATTTAGTGTTTTTATACAGTTGTCATAGGTTGCAGTTCTTCTTTTGAGAACTTCTTGTTCATATTCTTTGGCCGATTACGTATTAGGGAATGACTTTTTGGCTCAGATATTTCTGTTAGTTGTTTATACATCAAACTTTCTAAGAAATCTGATAGAATTGTTTTTGTTTCCTGTTTGATGGCTATCTTTCTCATCCTTGTTATTTTTATTTTGTTTGTGTATTAGGTAATCATAATAATATATATTTGGTATTGCCTCTATCCTTTGTTTAGTTAAGAATATATCTACTAGCCATAGCTTTAAAAGGCATTTGATCTGCTCCTTTTAATATTTTATGGTATGAGATTTAATATTCAGGTCCTGAATCATTTTGAATTTATTGTGAAATATGTTTTGCTAAGTCTAATTTTTACCAGACTATCTTCTAGTTTTCCCAGCAATTCTTATCAAGCAGGGAATTATTCCCCAAGTAGCTTGCATTTTAACATGGAGAAAGGAAAGGAAAACATGTAAATAGATTCATCCAAGATAGATACAAAATAAAAAAGGATAGCTGGATGGTACAGTTGATAGAACCAAATCCTTGGATTCATAAAGACCCATCTTCATGAGTTCAAGTTTGGCCTCAGACACTAACTAGCTGTATGATCCTAGGCAAATCACTTAGCCTGGTTTGCCTCAGTTTCCTCATCTGTAGAATGAAGAAGAGAAAGAAATAGCAAACTACTTCAGTATCTTTACCAAGAAAATCTCAGATGGGATCATTAAGCATCATACATGACTGAAACAACTCAGTAATAAAAAATCCAAGAGGGTAAGGCCCTATCACCTGAAGAGGGTTTAGAGGACTGAGAAAGAGCTCCTACAGAAGGTTTGATTTGAGCTAAGTCTTGAAGGAAGCCAGGGAAACTGAGAGGCAAAACTGAGGGGGCAGAGCATTCCAGACATGGGGAAAAGTACAAAGGCATTGGACACTTTAAATGGATTTGAGAAACTGAACATAGGCCAGCATATCTGGATAGAGGACAAGGAGGGATGTAAAGTGTAAGGGGATTGGAAAAGTTTTGAAGAGTTTTAAATGCCAGAGAAGTTCAACTTTGATCCTACAGGTATTAGGGAGCCCCTGATACTTACTGAATTCAGAAGAAGGAGGAGTGACACAGTGAGATGCTACCTTCACTTTAGGAAAATCTCTTTGGCAATTGAATGCAGCATGGATTGGATTTAGGAGAGACTTGAAGTAGAGAGACCAATTTAAAAGGGCAATTGTAATAGTCTAGGTGAGAGATGATGAGGACCTAAAGTATAATGGGAGTTGTGCCAATTGGAGAGGAGACATATATAAGAAATGTTGTGAAGGTAAAAACAATAAAATGTTGTCAGTAGATATTCTATGAAGTTCAGTTGATTGGTGCCACATTTTAGGAAGTCTGACATCTTAGAGAAGGCCTAAAGTTCATATCATGAAGATCAGTTGAAATAGTTAGTAGTGTTTAGCCTCAACAAAATTTAGAGTAAGCACTATAAGTTGTCTTTTAAGTATTTTAAGGGCTGAAATTGTTGTAATTATTGTTTTTGTCTTTTAATTCTTCAAGATGACCATGATATTAGGAAGGTGATGCCAGACAAGTGAATTGGATTTAAGTGAGGGAGGGCTGTGCAAAGTCACCAGCCTCAATTTGTCCTCCCGAGTCATCCGGGTCCAGTGGCAAGATATAGATCAGGACTGGAGATGGCCCTTATACAGTGGGAGACCTTGGCCTTTTTAAGCTAAGGTCTTTCCCTGATCTCAGTGTCACTGAGGCAATGCCCATTCAGTTATTAAATACAGTTAAGAAATGAGGCAAAGAATGACCTCTTTTACTTGGTCATAAAAAGAAAAAAAAAATCAACTTGGGAGTGGAAGACCTCCTCAGGGTTTCTGGACAAAACAGAAACAATTGCTATTTACATTCCAAACAATGTAGGTCCAAACAATGACCAGTTGGGGTTGGGCTGGGAAATAGTGATGGCCAATCACGGAGAGCCTAAGGAGCAGGGCTTAGAAGACAAAGAGTCAGAGCGATGTTTGATAATCAGGAAGAAACTTCGTAGTTGTTAGAGCTATCCTAAAGTGGAATGGGCTGCCTAATACTGTATTACCATATTTAATATTCAAAAAGAGAAGAAGCATGCTTCTATGCATGGTAGGATTACTTTTCACATTTCTTTTCATTTAAGATATATTTTTTACTGGTTTTTTTGTATTACCTATATTTTCCTTATAGCACTTCTTTTCTCCTCCTAGAGAACAATCTCTTATAACAAGAAGAAAAGTTAAAAAGAGAGAATAAAAGAGAAAAAGAGAAAAAAATGAGCAAACCCAATTCAATCCATCAAAAAAATCTGATATAATATGCAATGTTTCATACTTGTGGATCCCTGCCCCACATTTTCTCATGAGTGGTAGGAAATATCTGAAGAATATGGGGGCCATGTTCTTTAGGTTTTTAAAATGTCAATTTCTAGTTATTTTGCTTATTTTTCATAAAAGTTCTTTATATCTATATATATTTTTGTCCTTGTGTACAGTTTCCTAGCTCTGCTTGCCTTACTCTGCATCTCTCTTCATCGTGTTTGTGGTTTCTTATACAAAATGATATCTCCTTACATTTATGTAACACAATTTATTTATCTGTTGGCATTAATTTTGTTTCTGAGTCTTCACTACTAAAAAAAAATGCTGCTATAAATATTTTGGAGTCTTTTTGTTAGGAGTTCCTTGCATTATATAACTAGTCATGGCATCTATGGATCAGTGTATAGACATTTTATTTTTATAAATAAAGCCATTTTATTTTCATAATTTGAAATTGTTTTCCAGAATTCTCCCTCTCTGTTTCCTTGACTCATTTGCAGAGGAATTTCTATCCTTAAAGTAAAAACCATGTTTACATTTTCTGAATCAACCATGGGAAAATGACTTCTCAGCCCCCAAAGTAACTAAATAAAAAACTGACAAGTTTTTGTCAGCCAATTAAATATAATGAATTGCTTCTGTGTGTGCGTAGATAGGAGTGTTGCTTTTGTGGGCAGTGGGTTAAGGAAAGAACTCTCAAAGAAACAAGATGCTTTAATACTCTTTATGAGTTTGATGAGTGATGTGGCCAATATACTACTAAGATGGAAGGCTCATGGTAATGTTAAGAGAGAGGTGAAGGAGGTGAAGTTGAGCTGGAGATTTTTTACAAGACTTCTCAGACAGCTGATATAACTGCCTCTCATGGAATTTTTAAATTATGTCGCTGTTCTATGTTATCTTCCATAGTATCTGATGGATAATTCCAGCGAATGTGTGGTCTCATCAATAGAGTACTGCCTCCAGTAATATAAATTACAACTGATCTTTGCCTGCCGATCCCATGTAGCACTTATCCATTTTCTCTCAGAAGTGTGTTTCAAACAGTCCCCCCCGTGTGTCAGAGGCCTTTTTTTTTGAGTTCTCTTAACATTATTAGAGTACCTATTGAACACATAGACAGTTTACCAGACTCCGTATCTAGCCCACCTTCTTTTTCAGATTTCTGTGGTGATATGTTTTGTGTTCTCCTTTTAACTTCATTTCTTGTGATATGTAAGTAATGTGTATACTCTCAATGTACCTGTGCCTTGAGCTATATGTGATTGATTCTCAAGTACAATTTTTCAGATACTACAATTTTTCATGACTTGCAACCCCATAGGAGCAGCAGCAGAAAACTGGTGCTAAAAAATGTGGGTCTTGGACTTCTGGCTAAAATAGCAGTCTATAAGGACCTCAAAGACCTACAATCCTCCTAAAAAAACCTTAGGTACTTAAAAAATGCAACAAGAAGGGACAAAGTTAAAAAAACAACAACAGAGAAACGGCTAAAATCTCCGTTAGGGAGCCTTTCAATAAATCACCATCAAGCCCGTTTATGAACCACCATTGGAGATAGAATCAAACACTCAAACAGCCTCTACACAGCATAGTTCCCAGTATACCATGCCTCTAACCAGAGCATGTAAGAGATCAAAACATACAAGAAGGTAGGTTGGAAGGAAATACCTAATTAAGATTTATATCTGTGAACTCATCCACAAAGCAGATCAAATCTAAATGTATTAAAAAACAGAATTCAATGATATATTGTTTACAAGAAACACTCATGAAGCATAAAGATGCAAAGGCTGGAGTAGTATCTTTTCTGCTCTGAGGGTCCTTAAAAATCAAGGGTAGCAATCATGACCACAGAGAAGATGGTAGTAGAGACATGATCTCAATATATAAATATGGGAACCGTGCTTACAGTTACCATAATGAATCAATATCAATATTTAGAGAACATATATGTATATGTAAATATGCATACATATATTTGTACGTACATACACAGACTGAATATCACAGCATCTAAGAACTTAAAGGACAATTTATTCAAATTGGAGAAAGAAGTAGACAGTAAAAAAACTATCATAGTGGAAGACCATAATGGACCCACTTCAGCCATAGACCAACTTAACAAATAGATAAACAAAAATAAATTAAGTACCTTAGTAGATTTTAGAAAAGTTACATATGGTAGAAATATAGTGACTACTGTAAGGGAATAGAAAAGGTATGGCTTTCTTTTGTATGCATAGCGCTTTTACAAAAAGCAACCAAATATATTAGAGCACCAAAAAAAATCATAAAAATATGATTAAAAAAGCAGAAATATTAAATACATCCTTCACTCAACAAAATTCAATGAAAGTATGTTTAATAAAGGACCTCTGGAGAAAAGATTAAAAATTAATTAAAGAAAAATTAATTTACTATCAAAAAATTGCTGGGTCAAAGTAAAAACTATGGAATGATTAAAATCTATCAGCAATGAGACAACAACCAATATCTTTAGAAGACACCTACAATCTTAAGGGGAAAATTTATATCTCTAAAGGTTCTTATCAACCAAAGAAAGAAAAAGGAGATCCATAAATTAGGAGACTTACAAAAAACACTAGAATAGCAAATACATCACTAAACACCAATTAAACACCAAATTAGAAACTCTTGAAACGCCAAAAATGGGTATTGGTGAAATTGAAAGAAAAAAGGAGGGAGTGGCTCTTATTTTAGGCACATTATCAAGTTCATTAAACTAGTTTTGCGATTTCCAAAGGTAAACCAGTTTCATCTTTTGTTCCGTTTTAGGGATACAACACTATCTTATGCCTCATAAAAAATATATGATTTACGTAATACATGTCAGAATAAAATGCCATTAAAAATTAATAACCATGCAAACCATAGAGAGCAAAGTTTCATCCATGTGAGCGTGGTGTAGATAATTTAGAAAATTGGATAATTTGTTGATTGAGGGAGTTAAAGGAAAGGCATGAGATGTACTAAGAGCATGTTGCTATAAGTAAATAGAAGTCAGTTTGTGAGTTTGTTGGATTTCAAATAGCTAGCATAGGATATGAGGGGCCAGGAAAAGAGAAAAGGCCATGAAATATGTGAATAATTAACATGGTAAATGTGTTTGGAAGGGGGTGTGGCAAAAATGTCTTTGGCACAGTTGTAAATTTTCTCAATTTATATTAGTTAGGCAAGAGGAAAGACATGACTTGAAAATTGTGCTATGGGGAGGGAAAACTCATTGGTTTTTGAAGACCAAGTGGCATATTGAAACATTTATCCTGTAACAATGATCATCATAAATGACCACATTGACAAATCGGTGTTCATTTTTATTTTCACTTTCAAACACTAGGAGGTTTTTGAAAAATCATCCAGCTGCTTAGCATGACATTTCCAAAAATAAGAATTGTTGAATTGTACAAAATCTGGGATTGTGTTGATATATGCGTTAGAAGCAAATGAAATTTTGCCCTTCTAGAACTGGCTTCATAGTGCTAGGATCATTAAGAGAATGAGTTGAATGAACAAGAATTTAGATTTCCCCCCAATGGAAGGATTGATAAGCTATAAGATAGAAAATACAAACAAAACAATGGACATAAATAATCTACATACTATACAGTTAGTCCACAAATGAATTGAGTGTTGTCCTGTCTTATAGAGATGTGATTATAGAAATAATAAAATATTTCTTAAGAACTTAGAAATTCTTATTTGAAAGACATTATCTAATCTCTTCAAGCAAATGCATGATATTGATACTTTATCTTAGAAACTGCCTAGATAGGAAAAACTTTTTTGTATTTATGTTTCTTACTGTAATAGCAAATTATAGAAAAGATGTATTGCAAAACTCTTAAATAAAGGAATTCAAAGGAAATAATGCCCAGGGAATAAGGCAATCGAAACCTCCACTCTACCCTCAAGTTTTCTCTTTGCAAAATGAATACAGAACATAGTATGGGAAGTGGGGTGGCGAAGGGGAGAGGGGGAGATAATATGTGAAAGATCCTTGGAAGAAATATGAGTAGCAAACTTTCTGCATTTAAAATATCTTAAATATCAGGGAATATATGTTACAATCCTTTATCAAGAGAACCTTTTCTCTCTTTTGTGGTTGCAAGGTGGGGAAAAGAATGTTGATTCTCTTTTTTGATGCCACGATTTTGCCTGAACAGATATTTTGGCAGTGAGTTACCTCACTTTGAAATGTGTATTAAGATGGCATTGCAATTTGTGTTTCGTTGCTATGACATGTCATTACCAACGCACATATTTTTCTAGACATTCGTTTGCATTAGACATGTTTTTGTTATATTTATCATGTATTATTCAAGAACTTTTTCCATAATCTAAGATTTTGTCATGGTAATTGACAATTTAATTCTCTAGGAATCAAATCAACGTTTTTTAAAGACTGCAAATCAATTCATAAAATATTTACTAAGCCCCTATTATATAAGAGGTTCAGTCCTAGGTCTGGGGATATAAAAACAAATGAAGTCCTATTCATAAAGAGTTTACTTTCTACTGGGATGAGATTAGGGGAGAATGTAATATGTACAGAGATAACTAAACAAAAATTACATTCAAAATATTACACTAATAATTTTAAGAAGAACTTGAATGAGGAGTATCAGAAAAGATTTCACACAGGATGATTTCTGAGCCATGTTTTGAATGAAGCCATATTTCAAGAGATGGAGATAAGGCAAAGAACCTTGCAGACATAGATGACCATCTGTCCAAATGTATGAAGACAAGAGATGGGGAACAGATCAGTTTGACTAAATTGGAAAGTGGATGAAGCTGAATAATAGGAAATAATGCTGGAAAGTTAAATGAAAGGTAGATCATAGAGGGTCTTAAATGCTAAGCTAAGATTTTTGTGATTTTTTTGAGGCAGAAATGATAAATTTGTGTTTAAAAATAGTTCTACACTGGTCTTATTAAAAATTTTGAAAAGAAGATGTAATTGTATCTTAGTTGTCTTGCAGCCAAATATTGAAACAAATATATTTCCTGATTTGATAGGAAACACTGGGAAGGGAAAGGTCAATTTGTACTCTATGTGTATATAGGCAACAGACATACATGTATACGTACATGTATATGCCTACATATATGCATTTATATGACACAAAACATAATTGTCTAAATTGGCAAAAAGGCTGCATTTAGGGAACAAAAAAATATAATCTCATATTTCATTTGAGAGACTTCATTATCCCTGTGTGTTTCCTCTATTCTTAAACAAAATAGAAGAGGGGATGGGCATTTGTGATCACTGGTTTTTATTTGGGAAGCATTTTATTTTGTTGCTTTCTCATCTTTTAAAAACCTTAGTGTATATTTTTTACTTATTACTGTGTGAATTTAAATAGAAAGTGATTTTTTTGGCGAGGCAGTTGGGGTTAAGTGACTTGCTCGGGAACACACAACTAGTAAGTGTCATGTGTCTAAGGCCATATTTGAATTCAGATCCCCTTGACTCCAGGGCCAATACCCTATCCACTGCAACACCTAGCTGCCCTGGGAAATGATTTTTTTAAGAAATTGAAGCTGAAGTAGCCACCTATTTGAATAATAATATAATTGTGTGTTTGTAATATACATATAAAAGTGCTTACTGCCCTTTCTTTGATCTAATAAGGACCTTTCTGTTGCATATACACATACAGAAATATATATGTGTATGTATATATACATACACATACACATATAATGTGTGTATGCACATACCAATGATGCATATATGTAGCTATATATTTAAACAAGATTTGTATTATACACATGTATATAATAGATATTATTTGTTGACGTAATTTATACAGAAAGCAAAAGTCTTGATCTCTATAGTCAATGTTGGTGGTGTTATTGTTTTGCCCTTGTATGTATTCATAAGTCCTGAATTCTGGTAAAAGTATTGTCTTAAAATGGAATGTAACAATCCCCGATCATTTGGTTGCCATAGCAGCTAGAAATTCTATCATGATGCCTAATATTTTTCAGATAATCTTACCCCCAAATTTAGAAGTAATATTATTCTCTGTGATATGGGCTCTTTTTTGCTATTGTTGTTAGGATGGTATCTTGCAAAGGAGTCTGTGGCATTTATATAGTGCCACTTAATTCAAGTAGTACAGGTGACCCAGGTAGAGGCATCTCATTCAGTATTGCATGGGATTCTCCTGGAGCTTGAATTTCCTTTGTGCACTTAAGAGTGGAGAAAAGGGATGGATGTGATTGTAGTATCATTGATCTACAGTGGAAACAGATATCGGAGGCTATCTAGTCCAACTCCCACATTTTGCAAATGAGGAAACTGAGGTGTAGGGAGGTTAAGTGACTTATCTAAAATCACATACGCAGGAAATATTAGAGGCAGATTTTGAATGCAGGTACTCTGATTTCAGAACCAGTGTTCTTCAGTGGTACAACACTGCCTCTCTTGCTGTACCATGCTAGACAGATGAGAAATGAGGGCTTCCTTAAGATCGACCTCAGGTAAAATTGTCTAACAGTTAGAACTGTCTCATACTGCAGTAGACTGTCTTACAGAAGTGCTAGGTTCCCCCTTTGGTTGTTCTCAAATCAGAGGCCAGGTAACCACTCGTTAGGTGTATTATAGTGGGGAATTCCTTTTGTACATGGCCAGGTTAGATGGCTGCTGAGATCCCTTAGAGCTGTCAGATTCTGTGTTTCTACCATTCCTGTTATATCTAGAAAACTTCTGACCAGATATATTTGGCTCCATCTTTGAGCCTTTTCATTTGCTATACTTATATGTAAACCTGAAGACCTATTTGGGTTTCAGTGTGAGGGGGGGAGCCAATGTCCTAAGGCAACATCATTTCCTTTTTTTGTTCCCTTTTGTTTTTCTTTCCTTGAAGGTTGAAAAATTCATGAATTCCTAAATTTTGAACCTATGCTTAGATTTAGATTAATTTTTTGAACCTTGCATTAAAGATATATTGTGCTATATTCCATAGTCTACCAAACCAGGAATGCTAAAGACGCATGAATAATACTTTCACATAAAGTTATGACAAACGTATCTACATCATGCTTGTTAAGTCTTGGAGCTGTCACATTGTTTTAGATCCCATATAAACAGGTAACTTAGCACTTACCTTCTGACACCTTATATTGCTAAATAAAATAACAAAAAGAGGGGAGTAAAGATCTAATTGTGAAACCTATCCCCTTATTAACTGCCATGGTTGATTCCATCATCTGGTTAACCAAGAGTAAGTATGACCTTATTCCTTCATCATGTCATGGGTATCCTTTGTGGATTGACACAGTGCAGGTATGGTGGAAAGAACGTTGGTTTTAGGGTGTTTGAGTCTTAGATTTGATATTTCCCAATCTTGGTGAGGTTGATCAAGTTTTCTAATTTTCTTTGGCTCATTCATTTGAAAAATTTAGATAAAAGCACTATCTCGTAGGCGGTATAGAATTCTAAATCAGTTATTGGTAATCACTTAAGCTATGGATTGCACATGATTCACATAGGTAGAAACATAATTTGTATATAAATTTATATTGTCTCTGGTTTATGACAGGATTTAAAGTTTAGTCTTTCTAATTCTGATTAATATTTGCATGTTAAATAACAGAAGATGATTAAGGAGGGAAAGAATATTGTAATAAAATATCTGTCAACAAAGCCTATTGGAGCTGGCTATTATATTAGAAGTACATGCGATACACTGACCCAATGTGAACATTTTATGACTTGATTAGGTGCTTTGACTAGAGCCTTGAATCTGAGCTGGGGGACAAGGAGGCCTAAAACAGTGGCACAAGGACACGAATCAAAACCAAACTGTTAAACAAAGTCAGATAGCCAATAAATTCAGGAACTGGACCCAGCTAGAGACAGAACCAAAAGAGCCTCTTTAAACTAGCATCCAAAGCACCCAAACTTGGTTTTAAGGCAACTATGGTGTGCAGTTAAGATCAACATTCTGTGACCACAGTCCACTGGCAAACTATCAGAATGATGGAGTTGTTTTGTTCCATTTAAGAGTGGTGCAGAGCCAGGTCCAAGGATGGGAGGTAAAGTATGAGGCAAGCCAAGAGTTTATACCTGGGCCAAGGAGACAGACAGGCCAGGAACAAAGCGAGAAGCCAGGAAAATCCTGACAGGTTGGAATGTGGATCTTTGACACAACTGGATCCTTCTTAATTACCATGAGATATCTGATGTCCCTTTTCCAATTAGCAAATTGTACCTTCTTGCCATTAAAAAAAAAAAGGTTTGAGTGTAGGCTTCCCAAGTGGATAGGAATGTCTGGTGCCAGCCATTTGAAATAGAGATGTCATTCCTGGGATATGGTCAGTGTCAATGCCTTTTGTTGTCTGTGGAGGGCCTTGGAATGTTGTTGAATGACTGTGAGGTCTGCCTGCCAGCCAGAGCCTGTGGCTCACCCTGTCCTGAGACTTAATGCTATGAACATGAGAAGTTGGTGGTATAAATAAAACTGCAGCCCTCCTTGACGGTGGAGGTAGACTAAGAAATAAGATAACCTTTTGCTCTTCAAAACCCCACACATTGTGTTCTCTTTTTGGTACAGACTGGTGGTAATGTGCAATGGCTACTACTCTCACTAAAGAGCTGTAAGATATCTAGGAGCATTACATCTGGTCTAATTTTGATTCTCATTGGACCGAAGTCTATTAATATGCCTTAAGGCAGCATACGTATTTGAAATCTGTCACTTAATACACAATAACATATTCAAGCGCTTGGTGGGAGGAGAGGGAGAGAGGCAGGGAAGATGCTTTTTGGCTTCATTCTCAGGTCTCAAGGGTGCTTCCTCATAGTAGGTAGTGGTCTTGTCCCAGTTTCTTTATCACAATTTTCAATCTTCTTTGTATAGTTTTACTTCAAATACCATTCTGATTAAAAAGGGTCTAGTTATTATATACTATGGATAGAACTCAAACATAACTTTTCCTTAAGTTTTAATTATAAAAGAACAATATCACATATAATTTGAGAAGCACTTAAAACATATCATTTAAATATATCACTTAATATATCACTTAAATATATGATTTCATTGATACCTCTTAATTTTTGAGATAGATGAGACAGGTATGTTATCTGTATTCTGCAAATAAGGGAATGGATACAGAAAATTAAGTGAAATGCCTTGGTCCACTTGACTAATTTAGTGACAGCCCAGGTTAGAATTTAGATATCCTAATTTGCAGTTATTTACTCATTCATATATTCATTCATTCAATAAATACGTATTAAACACCATGGAAAACACTGAAGGAGTGACAAGGTTTAGCTAGGACAACGTTCTTGCCCTTGCATGTCAATAGGAACTTGCAAAATCAAGTGAGATCTGAAAGAGGAAAGTTGAGATTTACTGAAAGGCCAGAGAAGGTAAGAAATCTGGTAAGACTTCATGGAAACTATGACTTGAATTGAACTTTAAAAGATAAAAAATCAAAAGGGATGGTATAGAAAACAATGAGCAAAACCACTGAACTGAGAAAGCACTGCATGTACATTTGTTCTGGAGTATTAAGTAAATGCTTAATAAACACGTGTTGCTTGACTGACAAAAATGGAAAGTTAGAGTGATATCAAAGTGTAAGACATAATGCCAGGCAAAGAGTTTGAATTTTATTCAGGTAACAGAGAGTTTATTTTTTATCTGTCTATTCATCTAACACCTATCTAAAGAGATTATTTAGAAAGTCCTACAAGAGTTATTTCGCAGGACAGGTATGTGACAGAAAGTGTAAGTGGAAAGAAATTGTTAGGTGATAGACTAATTTGATATTACCAGACCTGAATTAGAATGATAGTAGTAGGAACAGAGAGGAGAAAAATCAATTCAAGAGATGGGCTGAGACAAAAGGCAACTAATTGGATATAATATTTGGGAACAATGGGAAACAATGGGCATAGGAGACAGGATGAATAGTGACAGTCCAGAAAGAAATAATAAAGAAAGGAAGACCAATAGGTTTAGGGGAAAATATTAAATCAGTTGTGGCACAGGTTAATTTGGAGGTAAAGTAGAGCATCCAGATGAGGGCCTATAGGAAGTTCAGGGTTCAGATCTGAGGGTAATAAGGGAATCCAGTATTCTTTCCATTACACAGTGTTGATCAAATGGCGGGGGTGGGGGGGCGAGGGGGGTGGAGAGAAGAAAGGTGTAATCCTTAGAAATGAAATTTTGACTGGATCATTCCTTCCCAGCATATTATTCTAGCCCTAAACTCCTAGGTCAGTTTATCTCCTTTTAGTGGTCATTCTCATTCTTCTCTTGCTTTCCTGTCTATGTTAAGTGCTTTTGGCTGCTCTCTGTAGGGTCCTTGAATGTACTGCATACCACCTAGGATATGGCCCCTTGCTCTGGCGCCTTTGTGAGGAGCAATGGCTTTTCACATTCTGAGATTTTGCTTTGGAATTCACCTTTGCCTAATCTCTGTAGTGGATTCTTCTTATCTTGCTCAGCTCAGAGGGGGATTTAACTTACTGGATCTGGCCCTTCATTCCTGCACTGTAGTACAAAATCTCTAGCATGAGTCAACGCCAATTATTTCAGAGGAAAGTAATGTGTTCCTTCTGAGGGTGGTATATTGCAATAGAAGAGAGCTGTACCAGGCTTTTAGGGACCAAGTTTCCAGTCCTGACTTTGCTATGTGGCCTTTGGGTATGTAAGCAAACAAACTACTGTTTTGTTTGTTTAAAAAAATATAATTATTCCTTAAAACAAAACAAAACATCGTTCAGTACTTTTTAGTTGTCTGTTTGGCTCAATATAACATTTCCAGTTTGGATTTAAAAAAAATATGGGTGTGTGTGTTTGATATGGACTCCCACTTTTCCAGAAACCCCACTCTTCTGAACTGTTTTATTTTTAACAATTGTTCAATATGGATAAATCCTTCTCTTTAGTGGTGCCTTCTTTTGTATAAGAAAATATGACAACATTACTTACATATATCATCTCTTTGCCATGTTGTAATATAGAAAAATATTGATTGTGCTGAAAATTATTCAAATAATCATCTTATTGTTTTGGCTTTAGTCATTCAAAGAGCAAGCATTTCTTTAATTCTTACTCTGCTCTCAACCCTCTTCTCAAGTGATACTGTATGTATGGGGTAAAGGGAGGAAGGGGAGGTGGTGTTGAATAATATGGATTCTAGATTATTGATAAGTCTTGATCAGTGGTATCAAACTCAAATAGAAATGAAGGCACTAATCTGGGCATCCTAGTTTTAATATGTAATGTTATGTATCTTTTGTTGAATTTTTATTTATTTTGTTGAACATTTCCCCAAAATATTTTAATATTCTGGCTGCATTGGAGAGTTTTGAGGGCTACTTATTTGAAACCTTTGGTTTAGATGATGAATGTTCCTGGGATTCCAGCAGGATAGATTGGACTTGATGAGAATGAGGAGGGATAGATACAGAGGTGTGCTGGTTAATTCTTAACAATCAGCTCTCAAGGAAAAAGGAAATTGAAACATACATTTAAGTTTAGTTTGCATTGTTAATATTTTCTCCATCACTTTCTTAAGAAGAGGCAACAAGTAAAACAATAAATCAAGACATAATTTGTAACATTCTATACTTCCTGAGGTATAAATGCTCACACTGAAAATTCAACAATTGGCTCGACTGAGCTAGTGAAAGCTTGATATCCAGCCCTGTGAAGGTTGATTGTAATCTGCACCACTGGAGGGAGTACCCAGATCGGTAAAATCAGAGATTCATGAAGTATTAAGAAACAGGAAACTATTGAAAGTTTTGAGTGGAGAAATGACAGTGAGGGAAGAGATATTCATTTAGCAATAGTGCCTAGGATGATGGAGTGAGAGAGCCTCTCTAGATAGATGTGCTGAGACTTGTCAATGGTGAAAAAAGGAGAGAAATTAAAAAAAAAACTAGATGGAAAAATTAGTAGCAGAGATGTATTACTGAATAAAAGGAGGAAGGAAGGAATAAGCATCTATTATGCACCTTTTTTTTTTTTTTTGTATCTCAAGTTTCTTCCTATAAAAGGGGAGGGTATTGGACCACATAACTTCTAAGGTTCCTTTCCATTTCTAAATCTATGATCCTATGAATTAAATTTTGGATATACTGTTCTTGAGTGGATGGAAAGGCATCTAAATATAAATGAGCAATAGAAATTTGTAGGTATGAAATTGGATCCTAAGTGAGAAAGGCGAGTGATACAGAATTAGAGTCATCTACATGAAAAGAGAGAGTTGACTCTATGGAAGTGAGTTCTCTTAGAGTAAGAAGAAGAAGGCTATTAGCCACTGAATCTTGGGATGGATGACTATGTTTAAGATTTGGAGCTAGAATACATATTCAGGGTCATCTAGACCAACCACCTCATTTTACAGATGAGAAAACTGAGACTCAGAGCAGTTAAATGACTTCCCCTTAATGCCAGATAAATATCATTCAGGCTACATGAGCTTCTGTGTTTCTCAGTCTAAAAGAAAACTCATCCTTTTCTTCCTAAATACCTCTTCACTAAATTTCATTGTTTTTACTGCCCACTGATCCTCACTACCTCCTTGTCATCCTTCACTCTTCTTTTTTCTTCTTATATAAATTTCCAATTCTTATTCATTCTACCTCTCTCTACATCATCTTTCCCATCCAGCATGTTCTCTCCATTCACTTCATAATCACTTTGGGTGGCATAATGGACAATGCAATTGGTCTGCGAGTCAGGGAGACAAGTTTGAAAACTTCCTCAGTTACACATTTGTCTATGTGATCCTGGACAAGTGACTTAATCTTTATCTGTCTCAGTTTCTTCATATGTTAATTTAGAATAATAATAGCACTTAAATCTCAGAGTTCTTGAAAGGAAAAAAAAATTATACGTTTGTGTGTGTGTGTGTGTGTGTGTGTGTGTGTGTGTGTGTGTGTGCTTTGCAAACCTTAAAGATTAGGTATAATCATCTCTCTTGAATCTAAAAGTGATTGGGGTGAAGGAGATGGGGAACGGTCAGTGAAGAGAAAAATAATCTTCATAGACTGATTCCAGTGATCTCATTTAGCCTCTCCTCTGTGTGTGTCTGTGTGTGTGTATCTGATTGTTAGAGTTCATGCTATCTGATCAGGAACAAATTTGGCATATAGCTTATTTATCAATTGACATTGGGGCCCTTTCGCAATCATGCAGCCGTTGACACAGTCATTTAGCCCATTGACAAAACTTTAGTTTCCTTTATATTTTGAAACTTGTTTTCAAAAAGTCTTCCAGGTCTCAAGCTGAAGGAGTTTTGTAGTTTGTCTGATGCTGTTAGATGTTCTAGAGATGTGATTACTAGTCATTTGTTGTTTCTTATTTTAATGGAGACTGTAGTCTGTAGCCTGTAGGCCTAGACTTCTGCCTAGGAATATTCCTTTCCCTTCATTTTCACTGTGGGAATGACTTTAGGCACATATTCTAATAGGCATGTTTAGTGAATTAATACTATATTGTGTTACTTTATAAGTACCTTATTTAGAAGGTGAAGTAAGTGAATGGGAGCTTGAGCAATTTCACTCTCCCCACAGTCCCCTCATCTCTGCCTCCCAAAGTGGTTTATACAAAACATGGCTAAACAAAATTAGTGATGTCTATTCCTGTTTAACACATCAATTGGCTCTTGTAGAATGGCAGCTTTTGTGAAAATAAATTTGAGGGTTTCTTTTTTCATCTTTTTAAAATTTTCTGTAACCAACTTCAGTCCAAAAAATGATAGATTTGATGTTCTCCTTTGTTTTAGTAATTCTATGATCGTTTACAAGAAGAAAGGAAGAAAAGGAGAGAGAGAAAGAAAAAGAAAAGGAAAGAGGGAAGGAAGGAAAGAAAATATTACCCTCTGAGCAAGGATTGACTTGTGGAATTGTTTATTCATGCAAGAGATAGTGTATCTAGATATTTCTAAATTCAGTATTTGGGTGCTTTTCTTTAAAATATGCAGGAATTTGTTTTTAGGTGTGATATTTACGTTATTGTTAATATTATTTTATAACATACTTCGACATATCTTCCAGTTAAAATATTTTTCATTTAAGTACTCTTTGCTGGTGCCTTTCTAGGAAACCAGGCTGCGTAGTAGAACACCATCTGGGCTTGGAGTCAGGAAGACCTGACCTCACATCCGGCCACAGAGACCTAGCTGTGTGACTCTGGACAAGTCACACTTAACCTTTGTCTATGGTCCAATGAGCCTGTATCCCTTAATTCATTCAGTACCTTGAATATGTACTTAAATGTATATTTTCTCACTTGAATGGTTCAGATTAAACACTTGCTCAAATAAATGTACAGATATATGTATATATATGTGTGTGTATATATTCATATATAGAGGATATATATATGTATACACACACATATGTATAAATGTATTCCCTTGAGATCTTCATTAAATTGCTTTGACAAAGTAGGTAAGAATGAAGATACTGTTATTTTAAAGTTAGAGAGAATTTCCAGAAGAAACTGTGTTCTCTTTTTCCGAAGCTAGATTTTCATGTTAGGGAAGATTTTTTTTTTTTTTAATAGAGTGACTTCGGTAGACCAAGTGGCTTCAAACTCAAGTAGTGATAGAAATTAGTAACAACATCCTCAGTGAGACTCAGAGATTTAATAACATTTACAAACAAACCTCCCTCCCCCCCAAAAACCAAAAGTTTGCCATAGATTTTGTGCTTAACTTTGGTTCATTTACTATAGAAAAATCTGTATTAAGGGTGAGGTGTACTGTGGAACATTGTCCCTTCCCCAGAAGAGGCTTTTTAACCTTAATTTTCTCAGGGGGTATGGTGTTGTGGTCGATTATTCTGAATTTCTTTTCCTTCTTTATTTCTTCCCCATGAGAACCAAGAAAGCTATTATTACAATTACAAATATTGTTTCGCTTTGTGACTTTGTGTGACAGATGGCTAAGATTAATTTATTAGTTCTCTGATTGACCCAATTCCAACCAAAAAAAGTAAAGCTTGGTGGGCAATTATGATAGCTGTTAAGGCAACTGTCACTTCTGGTAATTTGACCTTAACTGGTTTTCTTTTCCCCAAGTGTTTTTCTAAGCAGCTGTAAAACAAAACATCAGAGAGTTAGTAAAAACTTGAAGTGCCATAAATATGGCCTGCTTCTGGGATAGAGGAAACTTGGAGTTGGATGTATTGGTGAAATATATACACACACATATATGTGTGTGCGTGTATATATATATATATATATATATATATATATATATATATACACGCA
The DNA here is from genome assembly GCF_028372415.1 of Notamacropus eugenii. NCBI lineage: Eukaryota > Metazoa > Chordata > Mammalia > Diprotodontia > Macropodidae > Notamacropus > Notamacropus eugenii. The sequence continues at coordinate 400,905,406 of NC_092873.1, forward strand.
CACACACATGCACACACACCTATATGAAAATATGATTTCCTGTATAAAATATATGAAAACATATGTATGTATACATTATATATTTATACATACACACACATATATATTAACCTCTTTTGCTCTTTAGAGACTCTTTCATTACTGTCATAGGGAGACTGTATTGAGATTCTTGGGGGAATAAACTAATAGACAAATTGGTGAAGTATTTTGAAACCTGCTATAACTATTGGTGTGGTGGATGAAATTCTATTATTTCTCTGGAAGGTATCAGCCTAAAATGTATGAAGAGTACAAAGATAGTGGCACTGCCAGCAAACAGTATACTTTTTGGAAGTATTTCATAAAATAGAGTCTAAATCTACTGTATGGGGAAAGTCTTGAGATAGCAACTTGATAGGATGTATTTTTTTCCTTGCTGACTTTACTTGTCCAGTGTTACAAGTGTCTACCTTAAAAAGAACTTTTTGTTACTCTGTCAGGCATCATCCCAGTATGAATAATAGTTGATATCCTGGAAAATAAACCAATTACCCAAATGGTTGGGATAATACTTGTTGATAATCTGCTCCATTGAGAGAGTAGGTAGGAATTATGAAATTGAGACTATTAGTAAATTGTTGAGTCATGTACATGTGTAATGGTCCTAAATACAGCAAACTACTTTAAATATAACATATGCCAGTGAGTCCTTGTATTTTAAACATTGACACAAAACTGAGGGTTTTTTTTTTGCTATAATGAGAACTCATATTACAAAATAATCAATCATTAGCTTGGATTGCAAATTAACTTTTTCTCTTCTTTTTCTTTTTATTTTGAGCAGGTTGTAAAGTTATTAAGCAACAAAAGATCACAAGCAGTTGGAATATTAATGTCAAGCCTTCACTTAGACATGAAAGACATACAGCATGGTAAGCACAGACAAATTCAACTTTAAAGTCTGGATAAGTAGTATCATTTTTTTTCCATGTCATTGTATGTCAACTAACTTTTCTCAGTACTTTCCATTAATATTATTGGATTATGTAGTTATATGTTTCTGATAAATGGTATTAACTTTCTTTCCTTATAGTGGGCTTTCTTCCTTTTTTTTTTTTGCCAAACACATGTGTGTGTGCGTGCGTGTGTGTGTGTGTGTGTGTGTGTGTGTGTGTGGTGTTGAATTCTGATGTCTTTAACTTGCTAAGAACCAGCTTCTCATCCTTAGTTGTGAGATTGTTTTAAAAAATACAGGAAAAGAGATGGACAGAGGAAGAGGAGAAATAATCTCACTTTTTTCTGTACTAATCAGGCAACATACAAATTATATTCAGTTTTGGCTTCCAGATTCAGAGGAAGGAAATAAGAGTAATGATGGATCTAGAAGCCATATAGTAAGGGGAATAGTTGAAGGAACTAAGGACTGGAATGGTTGAAGGACTAAGCCTGAAAAAAAGAGAGTGGCATGTCTTCAAATATTTGAAAGACTCTCATGTAAAACAGAGAATATGGGGTAGATGAGAGCTCAGTGGACTTGTTCTCATGTGTTTTCAAGAACAGAACCTAAGCAGATGGGTGGGATTTATAGGAACGCATGTTTTGACTCAATATCAGTAAGAACTTTCTAATATTTAGAGCTGTATATCAATGGATTGAGACACCTCATGAAGCAGTGAGTTTTCCATCCCTGGAAATGTTTAGACCACTGCTGGCTTTTATCAGGAATGCTGGGAGGGGATTCCTGCATTGGAGGGAGGATTGAACTAAATGACCTCTAATGTCCCATTTGATTTTAAATTTTTATGATATGAATTGGAAATTCTTCTGTAGAATTGAAAAAGTGACTCATAGTTAGCAAAGGAAAGTTATCCTTTATAACTGTGGGGGAATTTTCATAGCTTTTTTAGTGGGCACCTGGCTGCATTTACTCAGTACCCAGAGACGGGCACAATGTAAGTTCTTTGGCTTTTTGTTATAACAAGAATACATCGCTCTTGCAAATAAGCATCGCAGATGGTTTCTCAGTATTACCCACTTTATGTTCTTGCTGGTGATCCACACACATGGAAGCAGTAATTTGATGACCTTTTGTAATTTCTTTTATGTTATTTCTTTAACTTAAATCTTTAATTGGGTTTATAAAATAGTTTCTGTGTTTAGTATTAGGGATCACATTTATAAGTTCCAAAGGGTTTTGCCTTTAATATTTTTAAAATTGGCTTTTAACCTTATTTAATTCATAATTATACATATAAAAACTAAGCGTTTCTTTGCCTATCTCCATCACATTCATGTTAAAGGATAACAGTGCACAAAGGTGAAGAAAGAAATTAAATTTATAGTCAGAAAGTCCCTTAAGCTACCCAAAGGCTCAGAATAGATTTAAAGCAGATTGAATTGTCCTGTAGAGTGCCAGCCTACCTATTAAATAAATATGGTTTCAAGTATAACGCAGACTTTATAAATCATGAAAACATTTTACTGGCTTTCTAGATTACTCTGTTTTAAACATGAATTCTCTTTGCTGGACTTAAAATATTATGTGGAATAATTCATAAATAGCACAACTTTGGTATATTCTGTCAATTGATGAGTAACTCTTAATCACAATTTAAGTTTTTATTAAATTGTTTTGATGGTGAGGAGACTTCCTCAAACTGAAACATTTAGGGTGGTAGTCATAGAGCAAGACTCCAGGGCTGGCGCCAAGAAGTACTTGGTATTTCTAAAACTGGCAGATGTAGTCCAGTTAAGTCATAGAGTGAAATCTGAAAACAATGATATGGTCCTTTCCTTCAGTCAAATATTCAACTTGGTTTGAGTTAATAATGAGAACCTTATGAACAAAGGAGTCCGCCTAACATCTGTGTCTGTGGTAAAGCCAACACAAGTTCATTGAAAATTTGCTAGCTTAACATGCAACACTAACAATAACATGGCATGAACGTCAGTAGTTGATGGGGTCATACAATATTATACTTAACCTTTATCCTATTAGAATAAGAAGTGTTTGCTCTTGTCTCTTCTAAAGCTTGCACACCACTTTGCAAGGAATGGTGGTCATTTTGAAATAGGTTTGGCTTTCTGTGAAAGAGGTACTTTTAATTTCCAGCTTGTTTGAAGCCTCCTTATACATGTGAATGAAGTATGATTCAACTATAGGTCTTTGTTTAATCTGACATCTAGAAAGCTATTCTGGGATTAAGAAATCATTGCCCCTTAGAAACAGTGAATTTCAGAGCTAAGGATTCCCTAAGGAATCATCCAATCCACTCTATCAGTGATTTCTGTTATAGGAGCTATGGAGTTGTGGTGAGACGTTCTCAAATTCATTTGTGCATTAAGCATTATCATTTTACTATTATATGATTTTACTCAAAGACTACCATGCTCGGGTCAGTGCTATTAGAAAAGGGTCTCATATATATATTAAAAAAAAAGTTGGAAGATACTGTTTCCTCTCTCAAAGATATACATATCACTTCTTTAAAAAGCAACATAGTATCAATTCACATCCATATTATGCTTAAATAATACAAAAGGTTTTCCTCCCAATAACATGCTGAAAATAAAGTATAAGTGAAATATTGCAATGCATTTTTTCAGTATCCTTGAGGCAAAAATAAAAGCAAAAAACAGCTCAAAGTTAAATCAGCTGTCCCTGTCTTAATTTGACTTATTTTTCAGAATTATCTTGGCTAATATTGTTACCTAAAAACATAAAATACTCAAAACAGTAATAGCCTAATATAGCATGTTCTCTCGAAAAACTGAATATCATTTCTATTATTATCCCGATTTTCTAGATGAAGAAAGTGAAGCTAAGATTAGATGGCTTACTCAGTGTCATACAACTAGTAAGTGTTGAGATCACATTTGAACTCATGTCTTTGTGATTCCAAGCTCAGGTCTGTATCTACTGATCTGGTTCAGATGAAAAGGGTCCTTATATACTTATGTACTTACCTCATTCAATGATTAATTCAGTGTTGGCCAGGTGGGAGTCGTGGTCTTTGTTAACCTTAGCCTGAGCAGTTAAGTCTTTAACAAACCACATTCAAATGTTTACAAAAAACTTAGGTGAAAGTAGGGATGTAAAAGCTTAGAGCTCAAGGTTATTTGTACTTCTGCTGTCTCTTATTTGAGCTAGCTAGACCCTTGCTAGTACTCTGGAGTGCCATGGTGTTGTATATAATGTGGGAACTAGCTGTGGGACCCTGGGTAAGTCACTTAACCCTGTTTGCCTCAGTTCCTCATATATAAAATGAGCTGGAGAAGGAAATAGCAAACCAGTCCAGTATCCTTTCCAAAAAATTCCCCAATGCAATCACAGAGACTCAGATACAGCTGAAATGATTTTGAACATCATCAACAACATGCAAGGCAAATAAATATCATCTAAATCCCTTATTTATGGTTGGATGATTGTTGTCCATTCTTGAAGTGAAGTCTGCTTATGGGAGGCGATTAAGTGTTTATTGAGACGAATATATAGTGGACTTTCATTGTCTACATGTATTATTTACCTAAAATGAATGAATCATCATATCCTCTCATGTATTTACATATGTTCTTGTTCAGTATAAAGTTGACCTTTTTATTGTTATGGTTATTTTTTATGTTAAGATATTTAGAAGGATCTTGACATCTACATTAATTATTAACTCCCTTGGTATACTCAGACCATAGAGACAGAATAGTTTTTAGTTGTGGTTATTTGTGCTCTTGAAAATACAAATTGTTCAAGGTTATATCTTTCACCTAAAGAACTCCTATCTCTGTCTCTATTTCTTTCTGTCTCTCTCCATATATATGTATATTTATGTATATGTGTGTGTGTGTGTGTGTGTGTGTGTGTGTGTAACTCTTGATATCTATACCTTTCTATATAAATAGATATATATATTTTTGTACAAATATTGTAAGTAGAAGATGAATTGGTCTGGAATTAAACAGAAGGAGGCATGTGGGTTGCTGTTTGGGGGAAATTTCAAATTGCCTTTAGGGAACCCAAACTTCTCCCTAGAACAAAGGCATAAAACCCAAATATTTAATATTTGAATTTTAATCAGTTTTGTGGTATGGGTGCAAGTCATGGAACATTATCATCATCTAAGAGTTAAAAATGAGAATCATTCAGACCAGTGGAGAGACTCATGGTGTGAGCAGACTGTAACATATGACACAAAGGAACTGCAAAAAAGAACCTGAGTAAAGAGTGTCATATGATTGATAAAGTAGTAGAGTAGTTATATATGAAAATAAAGTCTAGATACCATCTATAAACACTGGTCGCCTTACAATTTCAAGAGAAAGCATGGAAAGTATACTTTGGATATGCCTCCATGGCACATTAATTAGGAACAAGGACAAGAGTAGCACAGGGTGGATGGGTATGGATGAGTTGTGATTCGAATCATTGGTAGACACGTTTGTATTGGAAGAGTGGCAGAGCCATATGAATATTTGTAAATTTATTTTAAATAAAATAAGCTGGTTATGTAACAAAATATAACCACATTTATGCTGAAAAGTAAATATTCATATATATGGAAGGTTAGATAATAATTTATTTATTATAGGCAAATAATATATATGAACAATGAAAATGCACTACACATTCATCTCAATAAACATTTGCCTCTTATACGCAAGGAACTTGTGGTATCTCCTTTGTGTTTATTTTCATTATATGAAAGAATTGCTGCTAGGCAACCCTTCCCCACCTCCCTAATTAGCTCACTGTCCCATTCTCTATTGCAGCCCTCCCAAACGTTGTCATCTTTCCTCAAACTTCCCATACCTCTCCCTCCCCTCATCTTCTCAACTGAGGACTTTCCTCATATTTTACTGAAAGAACTAAGGCCGTTTACTACATTCACTGAGAGCTATCTCTTCTCTTCCCTTTTCATCTCATGTCATTTAGATGTCTTCTGCGATCATCTCTTACTTAGACCTGTCTCACATGAAGAGGTAGCCCTTTTCATTACTAAGAGGAATCCTCATTGCACAAGTGATCCCATTCTGTCCCATCTCTCCTAGCATATTGTCTATATCATTCCAACTCTCTTACTTATCTTCAATCTCTCCCTGTTTCCTGGATGCTTCCTTACGGCTACAAACATGTCCACGTCTCCTCTATCCTCAAAAAAACCTCACTTGATCCTTTGATCCTCACTAATTATGGTCGTATCTCTTTTTCCTCTTGTGACTAAACTTAAGAAGACCATCTATAGCAGATGCCTCCATTTCCTCTCTTCTTAATTCTACATTTTTGTTTCTGACCTCATCATTCAACCCCAAACTTCTTTCTCCAGAGTTGTTGGTGGTATCTTAAAAGTCAAATCTGATGTTTGTTTGTTTTTTTCTCAGTCTTCTTCCTTTTTGATCTCTCTGCAGTCTTTGACACTACAGAGCATTCTCTTCTCTTTCTGTCCCCAATGTTTAGCATAGTGCCTGGCATTTTGTAGGCATTTAATAAATGGTTAGTGACTGCCTGACTATTTAAATATTATTTGGTGTATTGGGAATTTAGGGTGAAGATGATGGTAATATGGTAGTCAGAATAGGAGTCATTAAAAAGAATTAATAGATTAATTTGATGAGCTTACAGAATGACCTTTAATTTGGGTCCTTTATTGCACAGCATCCCTCTTTTCTTCCTCAACCCTTCTTCCTGGGATATATAATTTTCAGTGGAGAACAAGTCAGGAAGTACAGTGGAAAGTGACCTGATGCAGTAGTAATAGTAGAAGGGTGATATAGACTTCAGGACTAATAAAGACTTCTTGGCAACTGTAGGATTCTTTCCAGGCTCTACAAAGGATAAATTAATTATGACAACAAAAAGTCAGAGATTAGTATCAGAAAAGCACAAGCTGTCAGGATTTTCAATTTTCACTGCCTGGCAGAATTCCCCAGTCTTCCCCTAATGACTGGCCCTCCTGAAAAGTGTGACTTGAACACTAGTTCCAAGTTATATTGTATTGGCTAGTCCTTTGTTTTTCCTGAGGATTAATTGTGGAAGTTCAATAAATTGAATTATGCATTTCCTAAAACTCCTAGGTTTTAAAGCAATCCATGGATCACTTGGAGGCTGCTCTAGTCGGAGAGTATCCATTGGAGTAAAGCTCTGTTGCATATGTTTTATTATGTATTGCTTTGTCTCCTTGTATTGATTCAATGCCAAGAGTAAAATGCTACATATGCTAAGCCCTGAAATTCTGCAGGTCCAGAGAAGAGATTGGGTTATCTAGACATTGCAGCTAGAGAGCTGATTGTGATTGGGTGAATCTGTAATAATCCACGATCATGATAGAGTTTATAAGTGTGGCCACCGAACAAAATAGGGATGGATGGAGGGAAAGGGGAGAGGAAGAGGAATGTATACTTTCTGAGAACCATAATGAACTGGACACTTGTCTAGCACTTCCACTCAGAAGAGTGAATCATTAAGTGATGTCTAGATTAGGGAGATTACCTAGTGCCAGATCATTCTTGTTGAAAATAGTAGCTATCAATACCCTTAGCAGTTAAAATTCTCTGTCTTCAACTGGGGATAAATTGATTTGATTTGGGCTGTAGTGGACCAATCCATGAGGAATGATTGGTTCACTCAGATTACTATAGGGGGACTTTTTAGTTCCCCTACATGGATTTAGTTTCTCCCCAAATTCAGCTACAATGACATGAAAAAAGCAAAAACAAAAAACAAACAAGTAACAACAAAACTTGATTTTTGCCATGTTCTGCCACTGTGAGTAATTAAGACAGTGTGGCAAGGTGGGAAGTGGCTTGCCTTTCCAGCTACCCAAAGTTTGTTTCCTTTTTTGGATGGAGCCCAAGATTTTAAGAAAAAGTATCATAAGCCTAAAAGATGATAAGGATACCTGTGCTGAAATTAAAACAAACTAGAATGTGAAAGAGTTACTATCTCTTTAACACTCAACATTTATTTCCTATCTGAGAAGAGTGCAAACCACAGGGTGGCACTCTGAGTCTGGGGGACTAGGTAGGACCCTTGGTGAGTCACCATTACAGAAGGAGACTATATTGTTTATAGGCAACTATGAATTCTTTAGTTTTTGTGTGTTCTAAGGGTAAAATAAAGCCTACTCTATATCTGCTATCAATAGGCATTATCTAATAGTGGGTCCCCAATGAGAACTGGAAACCATTGTTCACACATCTGTAAAGATCTGGCCACAAACTATGTTTCACCTATATTCCTTTTATTTTCCTATTGAGCTATATTTCTCTGAAGGAAAAATGAATCAAATAACTATGATTTTTGAGAGGTCCCTAAGACTGAAACAAGTTCAGAGAACCCTAGATCCTAGGGCAATTGACCATGGGTTTACATATATACAATTTAATTTCTTAGAGGAGAAAAAAGTATGTATTTTTGAATCCTTGCAAATAATGCTTAGTAGCTTAATGCCATGGATATTTTCTGGCCTGCTTTTTGGTGGTGATTTAGCTTTGGTAAGGGTGGACTAAATGTCCAAAACGTTTTCTTCCAATATTAAGAGTTGCTCAATTAATATACTTTTTCATTTTGTTTTATTTTCTAGTTAATAAGCTTTTATATTCCTTTCCTCCCATTGCCCTCTAATTAAAAAAAAAAAAGGAAATCAAAATTTGTAACACATATGAAAAGTATTTTCACTCCCATTGCTTTTATGTCACTAACTAACCTTTTGATAACAGTTCTTTAGCAGTTGTTGCTGGCAGCAGTGAGTTAGATGAGCATCTCCACAATGATTTCTCCCCTCAAAAATGGCTGTAAGGACTACTCTGGAAGTAGGTCTGTTGGTGTGGTGGGCATTGCTATCCTCAAGGCCCCAGGTCCAGGGTTCTGAATAGTGCTACTCCAATAGCTAGAGTCTCAGAGTTTATAAAACACTGGGCAAATAGATTCATCTATCTGCTTTTATATATCATTTCTCTATCCTCTTCTATGGACTGATCATGCTATTATTTTTTAACTACTACCAAATCATTTTATGGTTTAATTTGAGATTTGATTCTTCTCCTTTCACACTTTTCCCCCCATTATTTTCCTAAGATTCTTGACCTTTTGTTCCTCCAGATGAATTCCATTATTATATTTTCTACTTCTACATAGTAATCTTTTTGGAGGTTTATTGTGATGACACTGAATAAGTAAATTAATCTGTGCAGTATTATCATTTTATTGGTCTGTTCATTTGCAATTAACATTTCGTCAGTTTTTAATTTCATCTTGATTTCCATTAAGTGTTTTATAATGATATTCATAGAATTTGTGTCTGTGTCTGTGTAGATGCCTGATTAATATTTTACTCTCTCTTCTCCCTATGATTAAAAGCAGTAAATCTTTCCTTTGGGGTGGACAATCTAGTGGTGATATGTCTTTGCTTTTATGTTCGTCTGTTATTGCTACATGGAGGCAGGTAGGCAGGTCATTGACTACAGCACTGAATCTGAGGTCAGGAAGACTCAAGTTCAAATGTGACTTCAGATGCTAACTAATTGTGTGACCTTGGACAATCGCTTCTCTTTGCCTTAAACCACTGGAGAAGGAAATGGTGAACCATTCCAGTATCTTTATCAAGAAAACCCTGTCTGGGATTATGAAGAATCAGGCACGACTGGAAAAACAAAGGACAACCACCACTGCCTATGTCTATCTATAGATACATATCTATATCTATCCATTTTTCACCAATTTAGATGAAAATTTAAAATTTTGAATATTCAGGATGTGCCAAAAGTCGAAGTTCATTTGTGAGCTACTAAAGATGAAGGATAATCTATTAAATCTTAGAACTGCACTGAGACTTTTGGGGCACCATGTATTTGTAGTTATTCTAAACCAATGGAGACTGATTTCTCATGTCTGGTCTAAACCTAAAGGATCAACTCTTAATGTCTTTATAAGCTATTAGCTCATTGGAATGCTATTTCTTGGTCATAACAAAGTAGGAAAAAAATGCTTGTATTTATTCTTTGCTCCTTAGGTTAATTATTGGTTTTTCAAAGGCCCTTCTGATGTGGTAAGAGTACCTAATGAGGATAGTAAACAAGCTGTTAGATTGAGAACAGAAGTACAGATAACAGTCCCAGTGTGTTGATCTTTGATGTCCTAGGGGTTTTCTTGTTATTGCAATTATATCCATCTTATTCTCTCAGTTCATATGACTACCACTCTAGTTGCAGTCCCTCAGCACTCTGGTCTGGACATTTTCCATAGACACTTCAATGGTCTCTCAGTTTTCACTTTCTCTTTTATAGCATCACTGTCAATGCAATTTTCCTAAAGTGTAGATCTGATCAAGTCACCTTCCCTCCTCTCCTTGCCCAGGAAGATTTGATGACTACCTATTATCTCTTGAAGAAAATAGAAACTCCTTAGCTTATCACCCTTCATAATCTGATTCCTGCCTACCCACATGCATTGATTCTCATGTTAGTCCTCTTAACACATGTGCTATGTTCCATCCAAAGTGCCTCATTTGCTGTTGCTCAAGTCCAGTATTCCATCTTTGGATTCTTTCATTATGCTTTAATGCACTAAAAACCATAGAATTTAGAGTTGCAAAGGAGCTTAAAGGCTATCTGGTCCAACCCATGCTTAAGAAAGCTCAATTATAAGATACTGCACCTGCCAAGTAGTCATCAAGCCTTTATTTGAAGACCTGCCGTGAGGAGTATACTCACCACCTCCTGAAATAGTATAATCCAGTGTTAGTTCTAATTGTTAGAATTTCTTTGCCCCTGTCTTTGAGCCTAAATTTACTTCTTTGCAACTTTTACCCATTGCTTGTACTTCTTCCTTCTAGGACAAATAAAATAAGTCTTTTCCTTCTTTGGAACAGCCAGGTAGCACAGTTGTTAGAGTACCAGGCCTAGAGTCAGGAAGACTCACCTTGCTGAGTTCAAATACAGCTTCAAGCCATCACTGGTTTTGTGACAGGGACAAATCACTGAACCCTATTTTCCTCAGTTTCCTCATCTGTAAAGTGAGCTTGAGAAAGAAATGGCAAATTACTCCAGTATATTTGCCAGGAATACCCCAAATGGTGTCATGAAGAGTAGGTCATGATTGAGAATAACTGAATGGCAACAACAAAACTTCCTCCTTTATGCAATAAAACTTCAAATACTTGAACATAGCTACCATATCTCCTCTGATTCCTCTCCTCTCCAGGCTTCAGATCTATAATTCCTTCAGCTGATCTTCATATGACATGGAACCAAGGCCCTTTAATATCTAAGCTGCCCTCCAAATTCCCTCCAGTTTGTTTATTTTAGTTCAATAGTTGAAGTTTTATTGATGTGTTTGTTTTTGCATTACTTTTGTAGATTACTCCTGCTTCAAGGGAGGTCTCATAGTAAAGCAAAACAGCTAAGGAAAACTAATAATGCCGTGATCTTATGTGAAAAATACATGTAACATTTCACGTCTGTAGGAGTCCTACTTCTCGATTAAAAAATAGCAAAACAAAACAGAAATTAATTCTTTCTCCTACCCTTGTCCCCACTGAAAAAGACAAGAAATACACATTTCTCATAACTGAGCAAAATTAATCCCCTCATTATCTGTATACAAAAATGTATGACTCATTCTGCAAAATCCAACACCTCTGTAATGAACTGCATGTTTTATCATTGGTTCTCTGGAATCATGGGTGCTCATTTGCATTGATCATAGTTCTTACAGCTTTCAGAATTGTTTTTTTCAGCATTGATGCTATTCAATAAATTTTTCTGTTTTTTCTCATTTCACTCTCATAGAAGTCATTCCATGTCTTTTTGGAATAATTTATTTCCTCATTTCTTACAACACAATAGCCCTGCAGTTTATTAATATTCTTCTTCAACTGTGGTGCTCACAACTGCACACAATACTAGAGTTGTGATTTTATGAGGACAGAGTATAGTAGCAGGACTTCACATCCCTCCTTATTCCCATAAACCATATCTCTCAGTGCAACACAAAATGCTTTACACATATTATTTCATTTGGTCCATATGACAAACCTGTGTATTAGGTGCTATTATTATCCCTATTATCCAGAAGAAAAAGCTTAGGCCAGGGGACGTGATTGGACAGAGTCACACTGTTAATAAATGTTTGAGGCTGGATTGAAACTCATATTTTCTTCACTCCAAGTACAAGTGCTTTACCATACCAGCTAGCTGTCTTTAATGTATTGCCTTTTTATAGACATTATAATAGATGCTATGTGAATATTTATTGCCATCCTACTTCTCCTTTCCCCATTTTTATAGCACCTAAAATGGGATCACGAAGAGTCAGACATGTACATGTTAACACTGTTATAAATGTATATATAGCCACAACAGTATGTCTTAACACGGTGTTATATATGTACGTATAGCTCTGCTAAGTCTTTACAAATATTTCATTGGAACCTTATGTTACATTACATTACAACCTTACATTAAACCTGGGAGGTAAATGCTAAGGAACTAGGCATCCTCCTAGAAAGGAAGAAACCTGAAAGATTTGTTAACTTTATCTTTGTCATCTGGGGTTAGGCTCAGTATTTAGCAAGAGAATTAGATGTGAAATCCAAACACCTGGGCGAAGCCCTGGAAAAAAGACTAACTGGCCACAGATCACTTAATATTGAAGGAGGCATAGTGTTAAGAACAACAAATTCAAATTTGGCTTCATCCTGAACAGGAGCAAGTTATTTAACACTAGCCTTAGTTTCCTCATCTGTAAAATGGAAGAAATAATAACTAAGATTTATCCCAAAAGGTATTGTCAGGATTAAAGGAGGTTATGCCAAGTGCTTTGCAAAATTTAGTGTTATGTAAGTGCCAGTTACTATTTTGGATCATTAGCATTATTATTGGTAGTGTAATTAAGCTGTATAAATCTCAGTTTACTAGTCTAAAATGAGGATAATAGTCACAAAGTTCTTTTTCCGCTTTTGATTCTCCCCTTTGGCAAAATCACTACCCCTTCCCAGCTACAAACAAAACTGCAGGATCCCCCTAGGGATGGAGAACCTGCAACCTGGAGGCCACATGTGGCCTTGATTTATTTACTAATAAATCCCCCAAATTCTACTAATCCCTGTCATCCAGAATTGCTACTGAAAACCTGTTATTTTTGACAGCTCTCCCTATATCCTTATGGGACCCATGATCTCTTCTTTATTATAACAATAATAATTTGACCCAGTTACCCCTCTCATTGGAATCACCACTCCTCCATGGGATTTTTTCCCCTTTGCCTTCAAATATGCATTTTGCTCTTACATTAAAAGCACAATGACTTAATAAACTTTATTCTCTGAATCTAACTCCTCAAGTTATTGTTCTGTATTTCTTTTCATCACTTCCAAACATCTAGAAAACAGTCGCAATTATCTTCCTCCATCTTCCCACCACTTTCTCATTTCTGAATGTTTTGCATACTCATTTCTAGACCTTGAATTTCTTTGGAACTGCTCTTCCTGAGTAATTTCTTTCCTTCTTCACATGCTTCCCCTGTCCATTCTCATCCACTCTCATGACTTTAATCCTGATCTCTGTGGGAATGACTCACAAATCTGTAGCTTTATTCCCAACCTCTCTCCTAAACTCCAAGTTTTAGTTTCTACTGAGCTCATAGACATTTCTACCTGGTTCTCCATTCATCCCTGCAAACACAACAATTCAACCATCTTTACCTCCTATATCTGTGCTTTTGTGTTGGCTTTGCTTCCTTGATTTGAATTCACTCCTTCCTCAACTTCATCTCATAAAATCCCTTTCTTCCTTCAAAATGGAGGTTAAGCACCATCTTCTACATAAGACTTTTTTTGCCCTGCTCTTCATCTACCAGTGCCTCCTTTCCCCAATTACCTTTTGTTTAACTGCTCTCTGTTTACCTTGGATTATTTTCTCTGTGTATGCACACATGGTTTCCCCATAGTAAATTTCTGGAAAGTGAGAAGTAGAAGGTATTTCAGTTTTTGTCTTGTATCACAGGATCTAAGTAAAGTTCCTGGAGCACAATGATAGGCATTCAGTAAATATTTGTTGATTGGTTCTTCTTTGTAAAAGCTGCCCAAAGCTCCAAATTCCCAATTTCTCTGAATTTAATCACTGTTTTTGCTGTCCTTGAGGAAGGGCCAATAGATGCATCTTTGAATCTCTTTTCCTTCCCTCTCACAACCAGTCACAATAATGCTATGAAATAAGTGCAAATATTTCTCCCTTTTTACAAATAAGAGAACGGAAGTGATTTACACAGCATTATGTGACTTACAGATAGCACTGGCACAGAGTTGTAGCCTCAGATATAAAAATGTCATGGTGCTGTCTCTGAATCTCATTCATAGAAAAATGTTGTTGTTTAGTCGTTTCAGTCCTGTTTAATTGTTCATGATCCTTGTAAGATTTTCTTGGCAATGATAATTGGAGTGGTTTGATATTTCCTTCTCCAGCTAATTTTTCAAACAAAGATAAGTGACTTGCTCAGGGTCACACAGCTAATAATTGTCTGAGTCTGGATTTGAACTCAGAAGATGTCTTCCTAACTTCATGATGGGTACTCTATCCATTGTATCACCTACCTGACCTCATAGAACAATAGGTTTATGTAAATAAAATTTATGTATGATTTTTTAACCTTATCCTTTGTGACTGCATGTGACTGAATTAGACACTTTGATCGTTTGTTAGTTACAGACAGCATCTTAATGTGACAACAGAGAGATTTGATTTTACTTTTTTTTGGTGGAAAGGATAGTATGCCATAGTAGTTAGAGGATAAGTCACAAAGCAAGGAAGAGTTGAGTTCATGTATGGCTTTTGATACATTCTAGTTGTTTGATTTTGAGCAAGTCACGTACCTTCTAAGTGAGTCAAATACAGAGAGGGTGCAAACCTAGAATGATAGAGAGAGTTTACTCAAAAATGAGGCCCATATACCAATGAAAGTCACCGGTTCATTCCTTGTCTTTGGTGAAAACAAGTTTTGGGGTATCAGTGGTATTATTTTTGAGATATGAATCTACTTCTTTTGACATATTATTTTTCCTGGTAGCTAAATTGGTTATTAAAAATATTATTTCAAAATTTGAGACTTATAAGATTTTCTCTGAAGAAACTAAAAATAGAACTTACAGCCAAGATTGCTACCTGAACAGAGGCAAAAGAGCAAATTTCTATACACCCATACTAATAAAAACCTGAAAATTGTACCAGACTAAAGAACAATTAAGACATCCATTAAGAAACCTTAGTAAGTGAATTTTGACATGGAACTTTATGAAAAGTCAGCAGCCCACAGGGAATAGGAAAATGGTGTACCTACAAAGTGAGTAATGGCACAGGCAAACAAACCTATAGCTTCCCAAAAGGATGAAAGGAGGGACAGGGATACCTGTAGCCTCCAGGGCCATCTGTAGAGAGCAAGAATGGAGCATATTCCCTTTCCCTCTTGATGACCCACAGCCATCAAATGTAGAAGCACATTACAGTGTGTAAGCACATTACAGTGTGTAAGCACACAGCTGGAACACTTGGGAGCTATGTCAGACTGGTCAGACTGGGATACCCTTGGGGCTCCAAGGTCTGAGACCCGATAGAGGGTCTTGAAGATGTAGCACTCTGAACCTCAAAAACCTGGGGGGGGGGCAAACCCCAGAAGGACTGAAGTTATGGCAAAAACCTAAGTGATCCAAGGGAAACTTAGCCAGGGTCATGGACTGGCCCTGGTAAAAAGCTCCAGGAACTAAGGAGAGATGAGTAAAGGAAAGTTTAGAAAGACTCTTAAAGTATGTAATGTTCATATTTTTTTCGTTGTTCTTTAGATTTCTTCTCTTTCACAATAATGGTGGTTTTTAAGAACTGTTTGTATGTTTTTAGACCAAAAAAATGAAGCAAATGTTGTGGGGCATGGTTTTCATACCTCTCAAACAGAGAGGTTCAGATTAGAAATTTGAGGAGGCAGGTATAATCTTCTAATCAATTAAGGTCTTGAAATGAATTGAATCTCATGTTAACAATCTATATTTTTACTGAAATTTCCTTCTTGTACATTTAATACCAAAGTATAGTTTAATTCAAAGTATGCTTATTATTTGAAGTTTAGTTCAGGATGGAAGCAAAGGTCTCTTAAATCATATTACCTCTCACACATATTACTAAATAAATATAAAATGAATTATTACAAATAAATTTCCAGTATTATTCTAATGTTAGAAAAGAACTTTGGTTGAACTTAGATTTTTAAAAATTATATATTGACCTTTTGTCTCTTAGTTTGGGTATGAATAAAATTTAATGAATTATTTTGTGCCATTCTCTTTTCAACTATATATATATAATTTATAGGGAACTTTGCAATTTTTCAAGTGATTTTTTACATATAGGCAATTTTGTAATCGATCCCCATTTTATAGATGAGAAAACAAACCACATGGTGAGTGGTCAGTCCAGACTCAAGTCTAGGTCATCTGTACAGAAATGGATAACAATGATGTTGCATATCATTAATTATCTCAGTTTCTCATTATCTGAAGCACTGGACCCCTCACTATATGTTTTCAGGAGATACCATTACATTTCTACCTCAATCTTCCCCCTCCCACACTTCTTCCCAAAGCACTAGATATTAGAATATTAAATAATAAAGGTAATATACTGGTTACATAAGAGCAAGTTACTAATGAGATACTATGCTAATGAATATCAGGCATTTTCATTCAGGGTCAGATGTCAATTTTACCATTCAAAATGGAACACTAATATAATAATGCTTGTACTTCCTCACCAAGACTTTTCAGGCAAAGATTTGTTTGTATTTTGACTAACAGATATTCAGATTTGTAATGTTTATGAAAAATATCTACTAACCATATTTTAAGACTACTGAACTACGTACAGTTGGTCTAATAAAAAACAAAATTAAGAAATTATCTATCTCATCCCAAATATATCTGTCTCCATTATGATATTTATTTGAAATAATGTGTTCAGTTCTGTACAATACATTTTCAGAAGAATATTTATTAGTTGGAGAATACCCAGAAGATGATAAAAGGACTTGGGATCATGCTATATAAGAGTCAGCTCAAGTAAGAGGAGAAAAGATTAGGGAAACATAAAAACAGCCTTCAAATATTTGAAATAGTCTCATTAAGAAGGATTAGTAAAATTTACTAAAAATACTTTTAGTATTTTTAAAATTTTATTCTAGCATTACTTTTATCCAATTCCAGTTTAAAGAGTTAACAGTTTGTTTTAATGGGCTGGTTCAGAACTGCTTTGATTGTACCCAATATTTTCTTATCCTTATCCTTTTAATTTAATATTTATTTGCTCTCTGTGCTAACCCATTGATCATCTGACTATAAAAAGACAATATATATTCTAATAACAGCTGAGTCAGGAACCAACAGTTGTTTCCTGGTAAGATACTGTCACTTTCATCTTCTACTGTATTCCTCATTCATTGCCACTCAATGCCTTTCAACTCTCTTTTTAAATTAAGCATTCTTCATATACATTCATAAGGATTCTGAGTAGTCTCCAGACCAAAAACTTCTTTCATTTCTTGATCCAAACCATATTTTCTAGTATAGTTTTCTTTGACTTTGCCGTTGCCTACTTTTACATTGATGTCACTCAGCAACAAGGTAGTATTTCAATTTGAAACTTTTTTCCAAAATTTTCACAGAATTCCTCTACTTATCCATTTTCTACAAAAGATGTTGGCATAGTAGAAGCAATTATATTCATGACCATCTGTTAACTTATGCCTATTTTGAGCACTATAAAGAAAGGTCACCAAGTTTCTCTTAAAATGAGGTTTCTCATCTTCAGACCCACAATAAAGGCCATTCCTTTCTTCCTCTCTCTCGGGACAACTTCTGTATCCTCCTTCAATTTAGTTGCAACTCATTTGTCTTTTGCTGGATTTAAAGAGAGAATGTCCATATAGATATGGTTTGCTTCCTTCAGCAATTTGTTGACTCAATCATTGGATGATGTTAATGCGTCACTATTACCAATAATCAAATCAAAGTTTGTACATAGGTTGGGGATTGTTTGGATCTTAGTATGTGGAGCCCATTCTTTGCCACATTTACTGTGAACATAGAAAGAACTTTACAGCAGAGGTATCAAACATGTGGTCACCACAACATTCCCAAGGGCTACACAAAATATTAAAATGAAATTAGGAAACATTTAGCAAAACAAATGAAAATATATGAGAACATACATAATGGTAATATGCCATTTTCTAAGTCAGTTGCATATGCTTTAGTGGCCCTTGTCCTGTTTGAGTTTGACAATACTGCTTTACAGGATTAAAGACCATTAAAAAAAAAACTACTAATGTTCTTCTAAACTACTTTGTATTTAGATATATTTAGATATAGATAACACACAATATGTGTGTTTGCATTTGTTTATATTTATGCTGTATATATTTACTTTTTCCATTTTTATTTAAAATTTTGAGTTCCAAATTCAATCTCTCCCTCCCTTGCCTTTCCCCTCCCTGAGATGGTAAGCAATCAGATATAGGTTATATATGTACAATTATGTAAAACATTACTACATTAGTCATTCTGTACAAGAAGATTCAAATAAAAGAAAAAAAAAAGAAAGAAAAAATGAAAAATAGCACACCAGTCCGTACTCAGTCAACATCAGTTCTCTGTCTGGAGGTGGATAGTATGCTTCATCTTTAGTCCTTTTGTATTGTCTTGGATAGTTGTGTTGCTGAGAATAGCTAAGTCATTCATAGTTCTTCACTGAACAGTATTGCTGTTACTGCATACAACATTCTCCTGCATGTGTTCACTACCTTATACATCAGTTCATGTAAGTCTTTTCAGATTTTTCTGAAATCATCCTGCTTCTCGTTTCTTATAATACAATAATATTCCATATACTATAGCTTCTTTAGCCATTCCCCAGTTGATGAGCATCCCTTTGATTTCCAATTCTTAGTCACTATAAAAAAAGAGTTGCTATAAATATATTTGTGTAAAAATAGGTCATTTTCTCTTTTCTGAAGTCTTTGGGATATAGACCTAACAGCTGTATTGTTGGATCAAACAATATACACAGTTTTATAGCTCTTTGGGCATAATGCCTAATTGCTCTCCAGAATAGTTAGATCAGTCCACAAGTGTACCAGTAGTACATTAGTGTCCTGGTTTTCCCACATCCACTTCAAATCCAATATTTTCCTTTTTTTGTCATGTTAGATACTCTGATAACTGCGAAATGGTACTTCAGAGTTGTTTTAATTTTATGCTGTATATATTTAAACAAGTACTTCTTTTCTCTCCCTCCTGGAAGGTAAGCTCCTTGTTCCTATAGAGATGGTTTAATCCCCAGGTCCTAGAAGAACATAGAAGGTGCTTAATAAATACTTGTTGATTGGTTGATTAATGGAGGGTTCATTATGGCAAAGAAGAAGGAGAAGAAGAAAGAAAAAAAAGAAGAACGGAAGGAAGAAGGAGAAAATAAGAAGGAAGAGGAAGAAGGAGAAGAAGGAGGAGAAGAAGAAAAAATAATCACTAAATGACCAGACTTTTGGTGACATAAGCCTCCTGCTACTCAGCTTGCCTAGACCTTGGACTCCAGACATAGTTTTTACTTTGGTCTGTGATTAAAGCCTTTTCAACTTAATAGAACCTGCCAGAGCCTAGAATCATACTCTCAGGATTTCTTTCAGCATGCTATGAATATTGAAGGGAGATATATTAAAGACAGATGTAGTATCTGAGTAAAATAACATAAAGATTAAATAGGGTGTGTTCTCTGCCCTCTTAGTGTTTATATCCCTTTTTTTCTACTCAGATGTACTTATCTACAAAGAAGGCTACTTGGGGTAGAGTTAGAAGTAATGGATCAACATTGTAGAGAGACGGAATCCTGCATGATATAGGGCAAAAGTTACTGAGAAAAGTCATCCAAACATGGACTGGATTTTTTTCATCAAAGATCTTTAAGGTGAGGGTGAGTGACTAACTCATCCAGATTGCTATATGGGAAAATCCATTTCCTGTATGAGCTGGAAGAAAAGTGTTGTCAGTTCAATTCCATATTTATCAAATGCCTACTATGTGCAATGCACTATCCTAAGAACTGGGGATATAAAAGTAAAACCAAAATAGTTTCTGACTCCAAAAAAGCTAATTGGAGATCCTCTCTAATGGGGAGATACTGTTATTCTGTGACCAGGCATCCTAGCCCCAATTTCAATCAAATAATAAAAATAAAATGTACTTTTATTAAGAATTTATGCAAGACAAATCTTTTGTTTAGATCATATGTCCTTATTTTTTATTTCAAATACATAGTATTCCATAAGACTTAGAATAATAAAATATCAGCAGGGGAAGGAAATTTTGAGATCCATTTATCCTAGAGTTTCTGCAATTCTTTTGTTTAAATTTGGTGTTCTAATCATGACAATATGATTAATAATAGCAAGATTTGTATTAGAATTTTTATAATGCTTTAAAGTTTTCAAAATAATTTTTATATTGAATCATTTGACCCTTGAAGCAAACTTGAGAGATTATCATCTCTAATATGGAGTTCTAGCATTTATGTGGTACTTTATAAATATTCTTACAATAACCCTATGAGGTACATGCTACTATCTCCATTTAATAGGTTAAGAAACTGAGGTTAGAAGGGGTTAAGTGACTCACCCAGGGTCATGCATCTAGTAAATGTTTGAGACAGGATTTGAAGTCAGATCTTTCTGACCTAAAGTCCCAGCCTCTAGCCATTGACCCACCTAATACTTATTGGCAGAATAAGAAAAGCAGAATTAAGCATACCATCATGAATTTGTGTGACTTAATGATCCATTTTTGGCATGAGAGGGGCTTCTAGTTTCAGGTATAGGGTGGGATTTTAGAGGAGGTAGAGATTGATGGATGATGAAAATAATGCAGAAAGAAAAAGAAAGAAAATAAAGTCAAGGAAACATTTAAAAATACATGGAAGAAAGCAAAACGAACTTCAGAAGGGAATGCCAATAAGAATGAACTTGAGGCCACTTTAGTTACTCAGGTTGAATTTAGTACATACTTAAAAACAAACTATGCTATAAAAGTTCCCGGTATCATACGTAAGCTTCTCTGTGTGTTTCTTTGTATAGTGACATGTTCAAATTGTTGGTTAATGTTTTTAATTACATAATAAAAATGAAAACTTGAAATAAAAAGAAACTTGATGTTCTGCCCAATATGAATAGAGCATTTTCATTGCTGTTATATTTTTCCTTGTTTGAGGCATGAGGGAACTTAAGGCCAAAAAGGTGAAGGATCATGTTTTTAAAGTTAATTAGTAGCAGATTTAGGATTAGAACCCAGTACTCCTGACACATACACCAGAGCTCTTTCTGCTTTGCCACTTGGTTGTCTTTCCCTTAAAGATTCTTGGTCAGGGGAGAAGAGATTCTTCTGGGGAAGGTAGGTGGATGAGGTGTGCAGAACACTTGAATTTCTTGCTGGTTTTTTTGTGGTTTTTAAAGGTTCTGTGACTTTGTGTGCTTGATTCCAGAAGTAGGGCAACCTAAATTCTGTTCTACTATGTATGAAGGAGGAAAAAGTGACTCTTGAAAGGAGCAGTAAGTGGCGTCTGCATAAAATTAAACTCACAGATTGAATGAGTTCAAAGGAAGAAGATAAGTTTTCTTTCTGTCTCTCCCTCACTCTTCTTCTTCTTTTCTTCCTCCCTGCTTGCCTTCCCTCCTTTCTCCCTCTCCCTCTCTCTTTCTCTCTTCCCCCTCTTTCCCTTCCTCTCTCTTTACTTCTTCTTTTCCTTTCTGCCTCTCTCTCCCTCACTCTCTCCTCCTTTTCTCCCTTCCTTTCCCTCTTCCCTCACTCTTTCTTTGTTTCCTTCTCCCCCTCTTCCTCTGTCTCCCTCCCTTCATCATCAGATATAACTTTTGTTTTTAAAAACTGGGTTATTTTCCCCCCAGATTCCAAGTGCTTACATGAATTATAATATTATATTATATTGTTATATCCCATTTTATTAGTGTGACTTCCTGTATAACTGTTATGGAGTGAACATTTTGTAAATGGTTCATCTTCATCCCTAAAATTTATAATGAGAAAACTATTCAATTCATTTAGGTCTTTTAAGATTTCCAAAGTGGTGTTAGGTACATAGTGCAAGTAAGTACACTTTTATCCACATTTGCTAGATGAACAGCTTGGGATTCATAGAGATGAAGTTTTTACACAACTAGGATTGGAAAAAACACCTTCTGTCTCTAAGACAGTTGAGATTATGAAGGTCTGCATTGTTTCTGGCTTATTTCAAATAGCTCACAAGCCTTCTTAGCATTTTGTAAAGTGATAAAGGATTTTAGTTGGTGCCAATAACAGTTACCAAAAAAAAAAAAATAGATGAGAAAGGGCATGAAAAGAAAAACGCTAAAAAACAAACAAAAATATAAACAAAGCAAACCACTCCTGGGAGATTTTTTGGCAAAAGTTAAAGGAATGGGATAAATTGGTTGAATCTTTGATGTAGTCATGTTACTGCTAAATTACTAGCATGTAATCATAAGCAAATCAGTTAACGGCACCGGACCTTTCTCGGCTCAACGTTGCTCAATAATCCATCTATAATTTTGAAGGTGATGATGGTTTGGTGCTTGGGATTTGGACCATTCCAAAGATATTTCAGTGACTACAAAATTGTTCCTTAGGCTTATGCCAGTTCGCTTTATTCTGAAAGACAACATCACAGATTCCCTTGTCAATAGCTACTAGTTTCATCCATTTAAGAAACTCCTTTCAATAACTTTAACAAGACAACCCTATGTTCATTTTTTTTCAAAGCCTCTAACTAGACTAGGTCTTCATTTGTTTTTGTTTTTTAAGCTTCCTGCTTTGCCACCTCCTGCACCATTCCAAGTAAGAAGAAAAACGGTATCTGTCATTGTTTTACATCTAAATATATTAAAAAATTTTTTTAAAAAAAAATGTTCCCACTTGCATGTTAAAATAGTTTTAAACATTCGTTTTTAAAACTTTAAGTTCCAAATTCTCTCCCTTCCTCCATACTCCCCTGATTGAGAAGGCAAGTACTTTGACATAGGTTATAAATGTGTAGTCATATCTGCCATTTTTTTCTCATCATGCCTTTCCCCTTCCCTTTTTTCACCTGTTTTTCCCCATCACTATCTTATTTAGCTATTCTGTCTCAACTTCCTATTCCTGCGTAATAAGTAATTGTGTATGTATTGGTCAGTACCCTGAATGTTCTCTTAATCCTATGCTGAAGTAAAATTTTATTGATTTTTAACCACCTATATTCATATGCAGACATATGTATGCATAATGCATAGTTAAGATACATTTATGTAACCATGTACACATATATGTAACTGTATCAATCAAAAAATATTTCTTAAGTACTTCTTGGGTATTGGGCTAAGTACCAAGGTAACAAAGAAAGGAAAAATTGTCTTCTTTTAAGGATTTTGCATTCTAATTGGGGAGATGTAAATAATTTTAGCATATAATTTAGTAAATAATTTAGCATATAAATAATTTAGTATACAATTTAGTATATAAAGATATAACAGAGTAGATAGAAAGTAGTCTCAAAGGGAGGGTCATCAGCAGTTGGAAAAAGGGCTCTTGCTGAACGAGGACATTGGGCTGAGTCTTGAAGTAAGCCAAGAAAACCCAGACTCAGGAATAAGGGAGTAGAGCCTTCTAGGCATGAGTAGCCAGTGCAAAGGCCATGGAATGTGGAATGTCCTATTGGAGGAGCTTCAAGTTGGCAAGATGGATTGTAGAATATGTGCAAGGGAACAAAATACCCAAAAGAACACTGAAAAGATAGGATGGGATTAGGTTATGAAGAGCTTTAAAAGTCAAACAGAGAAACTTATATTTGGTCCTGGAGATAGTTGGAAGGCATGATGGTTTATTGAGTAGTGTGGGGAAGGAGTTAATATTATAATAATTATAACACATGTATTATATAACATATAATAATAATTATAATACTCTATATACTAATACTATTATAATAATAATACTTTTTCAACATTTATTTAATTTTTAATTTGTGGAATAAAATAAGCATTTCCATGATATAACATAATAGACAAGATGATTGTCCATGAAACTGCAAATCTATTATGAACAACTTGCTATTCTTTTTAAACACATAGTAAAGTTATCATGTAAATTTCTTTTTTTTGCTCTTTTCCCTGTCCTCCCTCCCTCCCCAGCTCTAGAGATGTCTACCATTAGATACAAATAGGTGTATATGTATAAAATTATCCTATACGTATATCTGGATGCAGATAGTATATTTCTGCAAATGTCCTGTAGAGTTAATTTGGAGATTTATACTAGTCAAAATGACTTATCCACTCAGTCGTTCTTGAAACAATATTCCTGCTATTGTATACAATGTTCTCTTGGTTCTACTTATTTCACTCGTCATTACTTTGTACAAGTCTTTCCATGTCTTTTTTTTCTAAGATTATTGAGCTCTTCATTTCTTAGAGCCCAGTAATACTCCATCACAATCATATGCTACACCTTGTTCAGTCAGTCCCCATTTCATGGATATCCTGGCAATTACCAGGTTTTGCCACCACAAAGAGAGTTGCTATAAACATTTCAGAACATATAGGTTCTTTTCCTTTTCCCCTAATCATAAGGAAATCATCAGTAAAATCACTTTGGAGGCTGAATGAAGGTTGAATTAGAATCTTGAGGTAAGGAGACCAATGAGAAAGCTATTGAAGTATTCCAGGTGAAAGGCTATAGAGGCCTAAAATAGTGTGATGATTATGTGAACAGAAAGATGGGAACTTATACGAGAGATGCATCAACCATAGAACTGACAATGTCTGTCCAAGGTTAAAATATATGGGGTGAGGGAGAGTCACTTATTGACTTCATTTCTTTCTTATGGTTTAAGAAAGTGTGCTAGATTTGGAGAACAAATACCTGTGTTTGAATCTAAGTACTGGCAGTAGTAGTTTGTCCTTGGACAAGTTATTTCTTAGGGCTGCTAGGTGGCATGGTGGATAGAGTAACAGGCCTCGAGGCAGGAAGAATCATCTTCCTAAGTTCAAATCTGTCCTCAGACGCTTCCTAGCTTGGCAAAAGAATAGGCAGGAAAATAGATATGGTTTTACTGTCCATGTGGTGCTAAAAATAAAAAAAATAAAAGAATCTTCAAGTCTAAAATTTATATATTACTCTGGCTTGCATCTATGAGTCTGATTTATAAAACATGACCTTCATTCAGAGTAATTTTGCACATAGGAGGCTGGATATGAAATAACTTGTGCTAATTGCCCCAGTTAGAATAGAAAAACTCTAAAAATGGTCTAGTGGCAGAGCCCCTGGCCTGTCCTAGGAAAGATCGCTTTCCCAAGTGGCTTCCATTGCGCCCTAGGACTTCACATTGCCCTCTCCTGCTGCAAGTAAAGGGGTGCCTGGCAACATAAAGAGAGGTTCAGATGCAGGTGTTGATATTAAATATTTAATCTAAAAATGTCTTTTAACAGAATAAATTTTAAAATAACATAAGCAGAATTAAGATTGGGGCAGGGCAGGGCCCTCCAGCTCTTCATCTGGTTGCCTTGTTTCTCTCACTGCTCTTCTATTATCTACTGAACGAAGCAGTAGTAGCTCTGCTACTATCAGAATGCTAGTGGTAAAAACACACAGTCACATACTTCCCAGCTTGTCTATTTAGAAGTCATGTCTCATGTTCGAAAAAAGTGAACTATCCATGTCATAGATCATGGCTGCTGCTGCAGTAGCGTTGCTGCTAAGGGATGACCACCACCTCTGTCAAATTTTGTCCTTCATGCCTTCACATTATCTCTCATAGAAGTTCAGTTTTCTTCATTCAGACATTGAAAATTCTACTTGAGGCCCCTTCACTTCTTGCATGGACTATTGAAAATCCCCAAACACCTGCCTTCACTGTGTGAAAATCTCTGCTATGCAAGGAACCAGTCCAAGAATTTGCTACCCAGATCCAAAGGCTAAATTTTTTCTCTTCACCAACTGGGAAGCATTACAAATCCCAGGGGTGGTGGCCAGGTAATACTTGCTGGAGGTTGTTTCACTTAGATTCTTCAAAAATTGCATTTTTGTCATATTCAAAATTTACCACTCTACAATTAACATTTCCCCATCCCCTTCCAGGCTGAAATCTGCCATAATATTTTAAATTTTGGGATCGATCATTCTGGTTTACTTTGAAGCACTATCTTGACTCTTGGCTGCATAGGCTCAACTTTCTTAGGTCAATATTATTCATGATCTTAAAACTTACATCTTAATTTACAAATATGCAAGTAATTTCTTTAAGATTTCCTAACCTCTATGATGTCTCACTTATAGCTAAGCAATGTGAATTGGCAGTTCAGTGTCATTTATCAGTTATCTTGGCCAAAAATCTTTGGAGTTGCATATTTCCATAATCCTACCACACTTAGGTCATGGGCTGAGAATATTATGTCACTTTTTGAGAATTTGTAGCTCTCCTAAGTAGTAATTTCAGAATATTGAGTTTTTGAAAGACTTAATGTGTTGAAATATGATGAAATCTAGGGAGTTTGTGGAGGTAGGATAACTTCTATTCACAAACTTTTAAATGTTTCATTTTGTGCCAGAAAGGAATTTTGGAAGAGAAAATGAGCTTATGATTTTGGTAGCTTGGCATAGGAGGGTCAAATACGTTGTTTCCTTTCTCTGATTGAAGCAAAAGGGGAAAATGGAAATAAAACACAGTATCATGTAATCTCAGATGCATGTGAATGTCCCAAAGGAAAAAATAGTAAATATGCTTAAAATAGTTATGATAACAAGTGAACTTACAGTCAATTTTTTTAATGCCTTGGAAATTATTTGAATGTCTTTAAATAAGTCAGTGAAATACAGAAAAGCTCATCCCTCACTCTCAATTTTACTTCTACAACATCTTTTGCACTTGCTGAGTTCTTTTTACTCAGTCCATTCCGTAGCTGAGGCCCTCATAAACTCTCACCTAGATTATTTTAATAGTTTCCTAATTAGTTCCACTGCTTCTCTTCCATTCCCTTGCCCATTCATTCTCCACATAGGTGACAAATTTATATTCCTAGAATATATGTCTGACCATATCATTTACCAACTCAAAGTACTTAGTGGCCCTGTATTGGCTCTAAGATGAAATAGAAGATCCCTACATTAGAATTTCAAGTCCTCCATAATCTGCCCCCATCTTTCTTTTGAATTTTTTTCAGGTTGCTATATACTCTTCTTGTTCTCTATATTTCAGTCATACCAGCCTACTAGTTCATCCTTAAAAGTGGTATTCTATCACCCATCTTTATACCTTTGCATTGCACAAATTGGTATGTATATGTGGAATAAACTCCCGTCACAACATAACTACTTAGAATCTTATGTTTTTGTGCCCTCTTGGCTCAGGAATAATTTTGAATTCAATACCTTTCTGGACAGTTCACCACAACATTCTCCCATCCCCTTGTTAGCATTGTCTTCCTCTTTGGATTATCTTGAATTTGCTTATCTGAGTTCATATGACATTCCTTTCGTTACAGGGATGGGGAACCTGGGGCCTTGAAGTCTCATGTGACCCTCTAGGTCCTCAAGTATGGCCCCCTGACTGAATCCAAGGTTCAGTCAAGGGTCATGCTTAAGAACCTAGAGGGTCACCACCCCTACTAGTAGAATGGAAGTTCCTTAATCGCAGGGACTGTTTCATCTTGGTGTCTATACCCTTAGGTCTAATACACTGCCTTGAAATACTAGGTACTCAATAGATATTTATTGAAATGAATTGAATTTTCTTGAATTTCCATTCTGGTAGTATTCATTAAATTTAGTTAGCTGTTGTAAGTGGTGTGTATGTGAGGATATCATGGCAGGGGCACCATAAAATCAATGTCCTGGTTCTTTCTGAAAAACAAGCATAACCCTCCTCCCCATTCTCTGCCCTTCACTGATTGGAAGAATCCAGGCAAATGCAAGAGAAGAGATCATTACAGTCCATGAAGAAGAAAGAAGCAGCCACTGTGCACAGTAGCTGCAAGTGACTTGTACATTCCTATCACCCCTGTGGTGAACATGTGCATCATGGAGTTGGTGACAGATGGACATGCTGGTTTGTCAACAGTGTCTCAATGGGGGTGAAACACGATTGTTGTCTTTCTCCTTGTTGGTATTAGAATGGCACTTTAGGGAACAATAGACACTAGGGATCAATGACCTACAGATATTTGACAGGAAGTGGGAGAGAAAACTCAAGGACCTTGACCTTGATCATCATAAAGAGATCAGTCCAGCAAGGAACAATGTGTACCAAGGAGCAGCCCAGACCTATCCTTTCATTGGTACTGTGAGTAATGTAAAAGCACGAGATACCCAAAGAAACAAAGACCCACTAGATGGGAAGGTTATTTGATATTTTCTAAAGAGGGGAAGAGAGTTTCCCTAATGGTTAAGGCACATGGATAGGAGACAATTTGATACTTTTTGTTGGTTTAAAACCAGATAGCTAGAGGGAATTTTAGAATGAAGTGCATGGATTAAACATACACAGGCAGTGGGGGAAAACTACATATAAAGGACAGTGGGGCAGGGAGAAGATACTACAATGTTGTCATGGTATGGAGATTGCCAGAAGAAGCATGGAGGCCTGGTTCCAGGCAAGATGAATTTAAAATTCATCAGATCCTGACTTCCAGGGCAGAGTCCAAGATTCTATTGAGAGGTTGATGAGATTGCACATTGTGAGGTGGACGAAAAGTGGAATAAAGATCTAGTTCTGGTTCTAGGCTTATAAGAGATGAGGACCTCTTTGGGGAGAACAGAATGAAGCAGACAGATGTTGATTTTCCCAAGGTTTCCTTACATATCTGCATCTATAGCAGCAGAGGCTGAGGTCTAGTTGACTCCATTTGTATTCAATAAAAAGTTTGTATTTTTCACTCTTGGATGGGAATCAGAAAAGTATTAAGATTGCTCAAAGCATTTGTGCATATTCTTGGTTTCTCTATACATTGAAATATTAAAGATAACATGAAAAAATCAAAGAAAGTACCCCTTCCCTTCTATACTCCCCCAAATCAACATCTTACAAGGTCTGCAAATTAATAAGTCCATTCAGATAAGCATTTAAGGAGCACCTACTGTATGCAAGGCACTCTGACAGGATTTGCCAAAGATACAAAAGTGACTGACTTATTTTCCCCCAAGTGCTTACTGACTAGTAGAAGTAATATAGGCAATCTTATTTTAGAGAGGTATAATTTGGTTTAAAAGTTTGATCTTTCAAAATTCAAACATGTGTAGATCCATGCCTTTCTTTCTTTCTCTGTATCCTTCTAAATATATGTTTGTTTACATATACGCATGTTTCCCCTTATGAAGTGAGTTAGATATTTAAAGGCATGTTCAGATAAAACCTTTTAATAGTTTCTAAATGGGTATGATTGCCTTTTAAGTTTTTTCATCTTTAATTTTGGAATTTTTTATGTGAAACTTTAAATTTCAATACACTTGTATGTAGTAGAATAGATTCAGAAAAATTATGTTCAATTGAAAAATATTTTACCAGAAGGCATTATGATCTATTCATAAATTCTAGTGAAAATTCTACTGAGAATATATTCAAAAAAAATTAAACAATATAGGTTCATTCAAATGTAATCTCATAGTATAATCAGTCCAGTTCATGTCCTAGAAAGCAATGTCAAAACATGAGCTCAAGTTTAGCTTCCTTACGTTCAAAGAGAATTCACTTTTCTGTTTTTTATTTTTTTAAGAGAACTTTTGATCATTGTTTACCCAAGCAAGAAGGTGAAGTATATATGCCCAAGAAAGGAAACTTTGCAGTGCCAGTTTACTAAAACTATGAGACAGTGGATGTTTTACACAAAGTAAAGTATGTTGTTAGAAACTATTTACTCATCCATACACTGTGCTTAAAGTAAACATAATTTGGAAAGGAGCCAGCCTTTTCTTTCCCCCTCCTTTATTCCACACCCAAGATTTTGTCACCTGCCAAAGTCAAATAAATCTTATCTAAACAGTTGAGATAAGCTGGGAGTAGTACTCAGAATAGTCAAATCAACAAACCTCTCCAAAAACAGAAATGAAATACAATATCACTAGATTAAACAGTCTACAATGGCAATCATGTTTGTATTTAAGGATTTTATTCTGAAAGGATTACAGTCTCAGGCTCCATTTCTTTTCTGCCTAGACAAGAAGGCGACATACTGACTCAAACAAAACTTATTTGTTCTTTAACAATTTAACTTGCGCTAGTTTCATAAAGGAAGTCCATAGGTGTATGCAGCCTACTGACTTAATCAGTAACTTATGTCCACAGACTTGTATGAGCATGTGTACTTGAGATGTACCAGTGGTGGAATGTGTACCAACTGTTTTCTATAAGAAAGCCTTTCTTTGTGTAGTTTAAGCACGAAAGACATATTACCTGGCATTTCATTGTTCCCCTAGTTTTAGAAAATAAAGTTAAAATTCACCAGTGATAAATAGATGGATGGCATTGGGACTCGGGGAGAACCATTATCAAGTAACATTATGTCGGTCATTGAGTATTTTAAAATAAATTGCCTTTCCAGCACATTTAATATTTCAAGCTGGGACCACAAATATACCCTGTGGGTATCAGAAAAAAAATATTGACTGCCTAAGGCATTTCTGCATGTTCCTAGTTCCTCTATACATTGAAATATTGACATAAATGTGAAAAATTCTAGAAGTTACCTCCTCCTTACTATACTTCCCCAATACAACTTTATACAAACTTTGCAGATTAGCAGTCCAATTCAAACAGGTATTTGTGGAGTACCTACTGTATTCAAGGAACTCTGACAGGCATTGCCAAAGATGCAAAAGTGACTAAGATTCAAGCCTTGTCTTCCAAGTAATATATTTTTATTTGTATTTATTTTTCCATATTCATATTTATAATTGGATAAGAATAACCTCACAAATATTTATAATTGGGTGATAATGAGTTTTGATTAATATAATTGGATTTTTTAAAATAAGTTCTTCTAAATAGCTGCTTTTAAATAGATTTTTAAAAACGCTCCTTAAGTGGATTAAGTGGTCCCTTGTAAAACCTCTTTTAAAAAAATATGCAGTGTGGAACATTGTATCTTCTCATTCTTGATCATTTTCCACCCTACCACTGTGTAGGTATTTTCTCTTCTCCCTACCCCCAACTTCCCATATGTTATTCTGAGAACTGTAATCACATTAATACTTGTATTTGCCTCTGGAAAGAGCATATCAATTGATCCATTGACTTCACTTTTCTTCCACTTACCTTCTTTGTGATTTCTAGGACCATAACTCCTTTCCTGGCCACTACTTGCTTATATATGTTGCCTCACTCGTAAGAGTGCCTTTTGTATTTGCCTCCTTAGCTTTTGGCAAAGTGCATGGCATATAATAAATGCTTTTCATTCATGTAATACAAAGAACCTCAAACAAATCCTTCTCTGAAGCCCAGTCCTGATATGGAAGGGCTCTCACGACTGTGCCAATGGATCACAGGCCCTGGAAGGATGTACTTTGCATCTTTCACCTGGGGACCATTCTAGCTAACTGTGGAAAGGTTCATCAGCAGATTGGTTTCAGAGTAATGAAGAAAAGTACAAATAAACTATTTTGTTATTGTTGTGTCATTTTCAGCTATGTCCTACTCTTCATGATCGCATTTGGAATTTTCTTGGCAAAGACACTGGAGTGGTTTGCCATTTCCTTCTCCAGCTCATTTTAGAGATAAGGAAACTGAGGTAAACAGGGTTAAGCAACTTGTCCAGGATCACACAACTAACAAATGTCTGAGGTCAGATTTGAACTCATGAAGATGATTCTTCTTGATTTCAGACCTGGTACTCTATACACTGTGCCACCTAACTTCCCCAAATAGGTATATACAGGATGAACAAAGGGGGAAAAATTAAAAGAAAGAAGACACTAGGATTAAGAGGGTTGGGAAGAGGCTTTCTGTAGAAGATAGGATTTTAGCTGGGACTTGAAGGAAGCAAGGAAAGCCAGTAGGCAGAGATGAGGAGGGAGAGCATCCCAGACATGGGGAACAGGCAGAGAAAATGCTGGGAGACAAAAGATGAAGTATCATCTCTCTTTTTTATTCATGGTTCAGGACAGATCCACATCTTTTTTAGGTGATACACATCAATCAAAAACCAATCAGAAAGCACTTAATAAGTGATCATTTTGTGTCAGGTCCTATGCTATTCATCAGCAATACAAAAAAAGTTTAAACATCTGTGTCCTCAAGGAGCTCAAATTGTTGTCATTAACTTTATGTCCTTGCCTATGAAGATGTTGTTAATACAGTCTCCTTACTCCTATCATGTATATTTTCCCTTGCTCTTTGGATTATTTGTAATTTTAGTATTTTTAAGATTGGTGTATGTTATGAATTATAGCCATGAATAAATCAGCAAATATTTATGAATTACCTGCTAAGTACTAAGCACTGTGCTATGTAATGACCAAAGTAAAACAGCTTATACCATCAAGGAGCTTACCTTCTCTAAGGGAAATCCAACATGTTCAGAGATAAGTAAATATAGGATATACACTAAGTAAATGTGAAATGATTGGGGGAGGGACCACTGGTTCCTAGAGGAATCAAGAAATGGAACCATCAGTACTACTACTGGTAGTGTCTCTCATAGGTTAGCTTTCCATTGTACCCAGGCCTCCATGCTTTGGCTCTCACCACACCATGCTGCTTACTCGTCAGTTAACATCCTCATCCCTCCCCCTAGTTAACCATTCAGAAACGTGAGCTTTCAATTTCTCTTGCCAAGTCCTGGATACCATGCCGATTTTAGGCAATCTAATTTTCATACCATAATACCTGTTCTTGTATTCCTTCTTCTCCTTCTCCACCTTCTCTTCCTCCTTTTCCTTTTCTTAGAACTGGAGACTGAACTCCTTGGATCCCCTATCTCTCCTAGATGAACTTTCTCCTCATATTTCCTATAACCAGGCCTCCCTAATACTTGCCAATCATCTCTATATCATACAAACATTTGCCCACCATTTCCTCTTTCCAACACCCTCTTACTGTATTGTCTTAGCCCAATAGGATGTAAACTTCTCAAGGGCAAGAACCATCTTGCTTTCTTATATTTGGAACCTCAGTGCTTATCATAGTACCTGGCACATATTAAAATGTCAAAAAATGTCCTTTCGTCACCTCTCCTCTTCTCTCCTCTCCCATCCTCCCCTCTTCTTGCTTCCTCTCCCATCTCTTCCCCTTCCCTCTCTTCTCTCCCCTCCTGCCTCCTCTTCTCTCTCTCCTTCTCTCCTTTCCTTTCCTTTCTGTTTGTCTCTGTCTCTCAGTCTCACACACACACACACACACACACACACACACACACACACACACTCTAGTAAACAGGGATCAGCAAATAGCCCCTTTTGGCTGAAGCAAAGAGTATGGTGTTGAGAGTGATATGAATATACAATCAGCCTAGAGAGGGAAGCTTGAAAGAAATCATCTAAGACCTTCAGTGTCAAATAGACACATTTGTATTTTGTCTTAGAGTCAGCAGGGAGCCATATAATCACTGGGAAAACATTAATGTTAATGAGACAGACTTTAGTGGCATGCAGTTTGTGGTCAATGAACAAACTGAATTTTATATATACGTATTGAATATACATATTGATGGATGAATATGATAGTACCCTAATTAGTTGCATGCCACAGTTTGATCAATTCATTTATTTTTGTCCATTTTATCACTTTCTCATATGAATACCGAAATAGCTCCTGTACTGATTTCCCTGTCCTTGTTGTTTTCGTGTTGTCTCCCCCATTAGACTGAAGGTGGGGACTGAATTTTACCTGACTTTGCATTACTAGTGCATATAATAGACTCTTAAATTGTTGACTGATTTCCAAGCCATTCTGCTGCATACTGCCAACAGGTTTATCTCTTTTAAATAATATCATTATTACATCACTGATTTGATTAAAAATTTTCAAATTTCCCAGTGTCAGATTCATTAAGCTTGCCATTCAAGAATTGCCACAATTTGGTTGGAAAGTATTTTTGAAGTTATCTCCTGGTACTGCCTTAGCACAAGCCTTCAGTTCTAATTAGACTGATGCTTCCCCAGAATCTATCTTCACCATATATTTTGTTTGTATATTTTGCTCATCCAACTCTACATTCCTGAAATAACCATTCCTATCTTCCCTCCCATCAAAATCTTATATATTTTTTAAGGAACAGCCCAAAAATATGGTTTTGCTCAGTAGGAAAAGAACCTCCTCTCTAGCAAAATGTTGCAAAATGGACATATCTGAAAATCTAGAGGTTCTTCCACAAATATTGTATGACATGAGATGAGTTCATTTATTCCTTCTCTGTTATTTTTCTCAATTTATAAAATAAATGTAATGATAATATATCATAGTGAACTGGTGAATAATAATTGCCTAATGATCACAAAAAAGCTATCAAAGCCCATCTCTGAGCCCATGTGTAGACTTTCCCCCCATACTTAGAATGCCTTCTCTCTTTTGTTTCCACCTCTTAGAACCCCTGGTTTCCTTCAAAACTCAGCTCAGGATCTGCCTTCTGTATGAGTCTGATCTCTCCCTCCAGTTGCTGTGCCTCCACATACCCAAATTACCTTGGATTTATTTTGTATAGATTTAATTTGAATTTCCATATGTAGACTCAGGCTCTCTGAGATAATGGAAGTAAACTTATTTAGAACTGGAACAATTTCCTTTTTATCTTTATATTCCTAGGAACTGGGTCAGTTTCTTGCACTTAATAGGTACTAAATAATGATTAATATGTTGAAGGTAGCCATTTCAGTTCTGGACAGCTCAAATCATTAGGAAATTTTTCATTTGTGCTGAGATGAATTCAGTTTCACTGTAACTTCTACCCATAGGTGCTTGCTCTGTCTTTCACAAGTACAAAAAGTCTAATACCCTTCTTCCCATGGCTACCTTAAAGATATTTGGCTGACATGACGAGAGGTTCATTACTAATCATCTAACCACTTGGCAATGAAATCTTTGGCCCCGAGGTCCCATGAAACAAAGTAAAAAGTCAAAAGGGGACTTAGTTCTATTTTGTCCTGTATGTTTTATATGCTTTTAAAAATCATTCTGAGGTTTCATCAAGTTGACAAATGGATGCATGACACAAAAAAGGTTAAGAACTTCTACTCTTAAGTTACACTTTTTGTAGGTTAAATAATCTACCTCCAATCCAGGGACCTGCTCATGCTTCCATTCCTAGTGCTTCCTCCTTTAGTTGATGAGTTCCTCCAGAGAATCTCCATTTGAGGAAACACCTATGCCAGTCAAGCTCACTTCAAATCTATCTAAGTCTTTTACATACTGGCTATTAAGTGGTGGGATAGAAAGAATATTGGGTCTGGAGTCAGGAAGTTCTGAGTTCAAACCTCGTCTCAGATACTTACTAGTTGTGTGACCCTGGGCAAATCAGTTAACCACTATTTACTTTAGTTCCTCATCTGTAAAATGGAGACACATTGGAGAAAGAAATGCCAAAACACTTCAGTATCTTTCTTAAGAAAACCACATGGACAAAGTCCTTGGGTTCGCTTAGAGTCTGATAAGATTAAGCAACGAAATGCCTCCATTCGAACATAAGCTACTTGAGGGAAGGCACTGTCTTTCTTTGTGCTCTTAATTGTATTCCTAGCACTTAGCCAAGTGCTTGACACATAAAAAAAAGTGCTTAATAAATATTTTATGTAATTTAATCTTCAATGGATCCATCTTGATATATTTCCAAATCTTTTCATCATTTTATTCATTTTCTTATAGGTGAGTTCTGACATCCTTCCTAAAAATACAGTGCCAGTTTCAGAACAAAATATCCCATTTGTGTTCTGAACAGGAATTGTGCAGGCACACGTGCATGCGCGTGTGTATATGTGTGTGTGTGTGTGTGTGTGTGTGTTTGTGCATACAAGAGAGAGAGGAGAGAGAGAGAGAGAGAGAGAGAGAGAGAGAGAGAGAGAGAGAGAGAGAGAGAGAGAGAGATGACATCTTAGCCCTGTTAAGAGTATAAATATCCAGAGGGGAGAAGTTGAGCTATATTTTGCAATCTATGAATAAGGCTTGAAGTGAGCTTAAGATATGAGCAATGCCTATCTTCTGAAAAATAATAAGGGTAACGGAACATTGGTTGTTTAGGTGGTGTGGGTGTGACAGAATCAATAAAGTTACAGAGTTTTCATTTACTTTAGAATAAGCTCAGTTTTAAATTACCTAGTATGGTCTAGCTATAATCTTAGTAGTGTAATTTTTAAACTATGGCTCTGTATGTTTCTTTTTCCTGCTCCCTAGAAGACTAGGTCTCTGTTTCTATAAATGAAATTAGTGTAAAAATGACTGACCTAGCCAGATTAATGTTACAACTAATCTTATAGGGAAAATTTATCAGTTAAACCCCACTACAATGAATATCACAATCATTATAATAATGATATTACTATGTCATAGAAATGTTGCTTTATTGAGCTGTTTACAATGAACTTTATACAAGCAATAATTACAGAATCTTTAAATTATTTAGCTGAAAAATACCTCAGATTTTTTTTTTACTAAAATGGTGAAGGCATTAATTCAATACCAAAGATACTTTCTTCATTTTCTCCCCACAAAATAGTGACTTCAGTTAAAAAAAATACCAGCTATACTAGCAGTAAACCCTTGTTTGTATTATTGACAAAGAGCTAATTACTCTTTCTTAACTAAGTAGAATAAAAACTCCTTGAAGAGAGGGACCCGTTTTCATTTTGTCTTTGTATCCAATGTCTACATTTCTTGTGCATAACAACAACAGCACATGGTTGTTAATAAGACTATTAAACTGAATTTTCCTTGATGCCTTCCTAACTCAGTCATTCTAACCACCAACATTAGCATCATTCACTAAAACAAGACAAAAAGAACTTAAAATTTAAGGGAAGAAAGGAGAGGATTCATGAGTGATGTCTCCTTATTTCCTAAACTGAATTTCCTTCACTTCTTTTTATTTTCTAAATCATCCAGTGATTTTAAGTTTTGACTTTTTTCCTCTGTTCTTTCTAGAAGATTTGGGATGTAATTTCTGACATTGCACTCACATCAAAATTCCACTGCAGTGAAATAATTGGGATGACTGGAGAGGTCTGTTTAAAGGAGAATGGAGCTGTAGTCCATAAATTGAAGAATATGTGTATGCACTTAAGATTCACAGGCTACAATGTAATGACCTTACCTGAATTACAGAGAATTGTTTGCATACAACTATAGGAGACTTACATAATATTAACAGTTAGAGAGATTGTTAGAGGTCATCTTGTCCAAAAATCCCATTATATAGGGAAAAAACCAAAAATAAAGAAACAGCAAAACTAGAGTTTGGAGAGGGTAAATTAATTGTCCCAAACCAGATAGCTAGCTAGTGACAGAGTTTCCACTACAACTTGGTGTCCTTGTGTCAGTCCTGTGTTCTTTCCACTACACATGTTAAAAAATGAGCCAGCATTCTCTTAAAATTACTCTGATGTGAACAAATTCAAAGTAGTTCTTTGTTTGCAGAGAAGGAAGACCCATATAAAAATTCAAATTGCAAACATCTGAATTTGCTTTTAATGTGATAAATACTCATTAGAGGTAGAAGAGGAATGATGTGATGAGAGGAGATGCATTTGTCATTTTAAGCACTAAATTAAGGTTTTCATGTTTATACTATATTGTGTCTATCTGTCTTTCAGACTGTTGACTTCATTGCCAGTCAACAGCTTTTATTGAGTGCTTAGTATTTAAAGAAGTCTATCTGTGTTATGAGTGATACAAATGAAGTAGAAACACATTTTCTGCCCTCAAAAAGTTTATAATCTAGCTTGGGAAGGAGAATACATACATAAAATGAATAGAAAACACTTAAATAGAAAATATAAAGGCTTAATGCTGAATAATCGTCAATTAGAGGACTTTATAATCAGATATGTAAGAATTCTGGAAGAAGTTTTTAGCCATATTTTTTAAAAGTTAAAAGGAATAAGTTGATGGAGATACAAAATCAGAGAAACATTCTAGATAGACATTTGTAGAAGCAAACGAAAAAAGTCTATTCTCTAGTTTGATGATCTCAGTTGCAATAAAGATGCTACACAAGAAACTGACAAGGTTGGAGGAGAATGCATGCAGTTGATAGAGTAGTTATGAATTAATCCTTCATTGAGGTGCAACTTCCTCAGACAGGTGCTCCACACTCAAGTCAGGGCCTGAGGTATTTAAAAAGTCTTAAAACTCTTTGTCACTTAGAAGCTGACTTTAGCCAGCCTCTCATTAACATTGTCATTGGTCAATTAATGTTAATATGTTACTGTTGGAAAAAAAAAAATTACTAGGCCAGGTGACTCCAATTGTAGTATTTTTTTTGCCAATACTAGGCTGATTTAATGGTTTGCCTTATTAGCTAGAATGTGGTCTTCTTTCTTCAAATTATTTACTATTATTTGAAGAATAAAAACAATGCAAAGCTTCTCATAGTTGGCAGACATTTTTTTCTTT
This sequence comes from Notamacropus eugenii, assembly GCF_028372415.1. Classification (NCBI taxonomy): domain Eukaryota; kingdom Metazoa; phylum Chordata; class Mammalia; order Diprotodontia; family Macropodidae; genus Notamacropus; species Notamacropus eugenii. Next base: position 400,944,022 of record NC_092873.1, read on the forward strand.
GTAAAAAGATAAATCTCTTAGCGATAGGATAGCACAAAGGGAAATCAAAACAAAACAAAACAAAGCCTGTTTTCCAAGTCAGATCGATGTAGCTGGTGATGCCACCACTTCAGTGGCTTCCTTTTGCCTGTAGATCAGGAAACAAATTGTTCGATCAAAAACCTTCAAACTTTGACATCTCTTCTTCCATGAATGAGAGTCAAACCTGTTATTTCCCATACAGGACATTCCAACTCCTGTCTCTGAGTCTTTATACTGGCTGCCCTGTGTGCCTGGTATATTCTCCTTTCTCACCTCTCCCATTTTGAACCCTTAACTGTTTTCTAGATTTAGCTCAAATACTTAGACTGTTTCTTAGCTGGTTACCCTCTAAAAATTGTGTGTATGGGTATACATACATATATATGTATATATGTGTATTTATGTATATTATCTCTGTGTATGCATACATATTTATTTAGATTTATTTTTAAAATTCATTTTTACTTACATTTACTGTTACCTCCATCACCATAGTATTTCATATATACTTACTCACTCCCTCCCAGAGAGTCATCCCATATAACAAAGTGTTTTTTTGGAGAAGAAAAATAAAAGTAAAGATATTTGATACGTTGAAAAAGTCCAAAAACATGTGAAAACTGTAAATAATCCACTTCCAAAAAGGAGTAGGTTGGAAATGTCTTTCATATATTTTCATTTGAGTCCCACTTGATCTTTAAAAGTTGGTCACATTTATTTTTGAATTTTTGGTGTGTTATTCTTTTCATTTACATTGTTTTAGTTTCTGTGTTTGTTGTTTTCTTGGCTCTGCTTACTTCACTCTGCATCAATTCACATAGATCTTTGGATGTTCCTATATATTCATCACACACATTGTTTCTTATAGCACAGTAATTTTCTGTTACATTCATGTACCGTAATTTGTTTAGCCATTCCCCAATTAATGAGCATCTACTTTGATTGCCAGTCTTAGATGTCACAAAAAAGTGCTGCTACATATCTTGAGTATATGGAGACTTTTTTCTTATTAATGACTTCCTTATAATTAAAAAGTTTACCAATGGAGTCTCTGATTCAAAGTGTATAGATATTTTAGTCACTTTATCTGCATAATTCCAAATTACTTTCCAAAAGGTTTATACCATTTCATAGTTCTACCAACAATATATTAATTTATCTGTCCACAGCTCCTCTAACATTGACTGTTGCCATTTTGGGTCATTTTTGACAATTTGGATTGTTATAAGGTGAAACCTTATGGTTGTTTTGATGTGCATTTCTCTTACTAGTGAATTTTTTTTCATGTGATTGTGAATACTTCACAGTTTTTCTTTTGAAAATGTTTTCATTTCCTTTGATCATCTATTTGTTATGATATATGTATACATACGTATATGTATACATACATATATTGTTTACTATTGGATACTAAACCTTTATCAGAGAAATTTGATGTGAAGATTTTTTTTCTCATTTGACCACAACTCTTGTTATCCTAGATATATTAATATTGCCTGTGCAGAAGCTTTTCAGTTTCTCATTCTCTCTCCTGCTGTAAACACCTTGTGTTTACACATTATGTTCCTTCAGTTACTTTGCTTTAATTTTTTTTAAGGTGACCTTGTTCCCACTGTATCTCTTCCCTTCATCCCAATGAACTCTTTTGATATCCTTTTTCCTTTAGGGATTTGTTCATGAGTTCTTTGACTCTCCTGTTTTGATCTGATTGTATATTTCTTCCCTTTTTTTTCTTTCAGTCAAGTACATTCCTTTTCCTCTCCTCCTCTTCAGCTAATCCTGGTCCTTAATCTGAAATCTCTTTTTTTGCTCCCTGTCCAAAAATTATTTCGCTAGCTCTCCACATCATCCATCTTCTGTTTCTGTTTACTCTGGACCCTCATTCTCTGATTCATGACCCCTATAATTATCTAATCTGTCTCTTTTCTTTGTATTCTTCATGAAATCAATGCTTCCAAGGCGTCCATTCTAGGTTTTCTCCTCCGGAAGATTTCTGCCATGACCTTGTAAGACTTGCCCCATACATTTCCCTTTTCTATTTTCCATAACTCTTCCAATTATTGTGAATGTGAGAGAGAATACTGCCCCATTTGATTACACAGCCTACGACTGATCTATACCCTTTGTTGTTGACTTTTTTATATACATTTTCTGGAAATCTCCCTGCCTCTCTACTTTCCCTCTCTCCCAGGTGCCAGTTGTCCCTAGGGGTTCTAACTTCCCCCCTGCCACACACACAGGATGACTAGACTTTTCAAAAGCCAGATCCTTCCAGGATTTTTTAATACTATGTATGGTCCTCTTCTCCCTTCACAAAACATCTCTATTCACCTATAGGAGGATTCATCAATGCCCCTACCTACCTCCAAAGTCAGGCCTCCTTCCTTTCCCTATCTTTTTCTTTTCTTCTCACTTCCTCCCACATTCCACTACAGATCTTCTCCTTCTGAGACCACAGAAGTCACCTTCCCCTCCTTGCTAGTCCTTGATTTGACACTGATGCACAGTTCTCTCTTTGTAATCTCCCAGCTCCACTCCCTTATTTCTGTGTACTCTCCTGTATTATAATAGAGTCCCAGAAAAGAAGGCATTCATCTGTAGGCAGGGTAACACTGGATTCAGTCCCTTCCACCTCTACCCTCATCTCTACCGGATTTCTGCTTTCACTTCTGATTCCTTGCATACATCAGAAAGAAGTTTCTTATTGGTTTTTTTATTGTCGTTCTGTTGCTGCTGCTGTTCTTGTCTGCTGTATTTATTTACGCTTGCATTTGTGGTGTTTGAGAGGCAAGTGATCTCTTCAGTTTGAGTTTTCTTTCTAAAAATGTTTCAGACTTTTCATTGTTGAATGTCTATCTTTTGTCCTGCATGCTTAAGCTCAGATTTGCAGGATAGGTCATACTTTACTGAATCATGAGCTCCACTGCTCTTTGGAACATATTCTGTTCCATTATGCAATGATCCTTTTCTTTGTATTTGAAAGGCTTTCTCCTAATGGCTTGCAGAACTTCTCTCTGAATTGAATTGTCAGATTTAACCATTAAATAGTTTGGAGTTTGTAGCATTGTTTTATTGTTGGTGGTGTTGTTATTCTGGAGGCAATCTGTGAATTCTTTCAACTGGAATTTTATTTTCTATATTTAAAAGTTCTAGGCAGTTTTCTTCTATTAATTCCTTCATTATGGGGTGAAGTTTTTTCATCTTGTCTTCTGGGAGACCTATGATTCTTAGATTGTCTCTATGCATTCTGTCTTCAAGTTTAGTGTGTTTTGTTTGCATAGTGAGTATATATGTGTATATACGTATGTGTATACACATATATGCACACACATATATACAAACATGTGTGTATGCGTGTGTATATATATACATATACATATATATATGCATATATATGTATATGTATATATATATATATATGTTCATTTCACTATATTTGCATTCCCAGTCTAGGGTACTCTCTTGTTTTTTTGGTAAGGCTTGATGTTGCCAATTTACGTTTTTCTATTCTGTTCAGTATTTTTGCTCTGTGGAACACATATTCAGCTCTCATAATTCTCATTCCTCTTTTAGACCATTTAGTCAAAGCATATTTGTGGTTCCATATTTACCTCATATTCCACATGGTCCTCTGTCTCAACAAGCGTTGGATCATTTTCCTTTATTTTGTAGTATTTATTCGGAGATGCCTAAACTCATTTACTAGATCTGAAGGCCATATTTCTTTCTGCTATTATTGTTTTTCCTGTTGATTTGCCCACTTGTATTCAAGTTCTTTAAGTTTTTGTTTTCCATCCTGGAAATCCTTGGTGCTTTTGGTCTTTTTTTCTTCTTTGTCACTCACTCCCTGACTCCCTGACTCCCTCCCCTCTGTGGTTTCCTTTGGAGCTATATCTCAAGGTGTCTCAACCTCAGAATTATCTTTTTTAGGTAACACACAAATTTTAAGTGCCTAATGCTAAGCATTCAGAGGCAAAGGTAAAGAAAGAATACATTTCAGGCATGAAGGATAATCTCTACAAAGGGACAGAGAGAGGAAATAAAATACTGAATTCAAAAATAGGTCAGTTTGTTGGTAACAGAGCACTTAGAGGGGAATAAGATAAAATGAAGAGGTATATTAGACACAAATGGTGGAGGACTTATTCAGACTAAGGAGTTTGGATTTTATATTAGAGGCAGTGGGAAGCCACTGACTATTTTAAACAGGATAGTGTCAGGATCATATCTGTGCCTTAAGAAGTTTATTTTGTTAGCTGTTTGGGATACTGGTTTGAAAAGGTAAGAGACTGGAATTTGGAATACCAATTAGAAGATTTTTTTTCCCCATAAATTAATTTATTTTTAGTTTTCAACATTCACTTCAGTAAGTTTTAAATTTTTCTCTACTTCCCTCTCCTCCCCCCTCCCTAAGATAGTGTGCAATCCAATATGGGCTCTACATATACATTCTTATTAAACGTATGAATTCTTATTACACATTTGCATTCTTATTAAACATTTTCACATTGGTCATGTTGTATAGAATAATTAGAATGAATAGGAAGAGCCATGAGAAAGAAAAAACAAAACAAAAAAAGAAAAGAGTAAATAGTTTTCTTCTATCTGCATTCAGACTCCATATTTCTTTCTCTGGATGTGGATGACATTTTCCATCATGAGTCTTTTGGAGTTGTTTTAGATCTTTGCATTGCTGAGAAGAGCAATTAAATTAAGAGCTATTAAAGTTGGTCATCACACAATGTGACTGTTGCTATGTACTGTTCTCCTGGTTCTGCTCACTTCACTCAGCATCAGTTCATGTAAGTCTTTCCAGGTTTTTCTGAAATCCCCTGCTGGTCATTTCTTATAGCACAATAGTACTGTATAACATTACATTACTTTCATATACCACAACTCGTTTGGCCATAGAAGACTGTTGTCATCATGAAGCATGAGTCAATAAGGACCTGAACTACGACTGAATGTTTGTGAATGGAGAAATATGGCCAAATGCAGTAAATGTTGTAGAGATAATTCTAAAGGAAATAGAGAAGCTAGACCCAAAATTCAGACTATCTGGATTAAGTCCTGTCTTTGTCATATCCAGCCTATACTATTCCTGGTGGAACGCCTTTGCTTCTTAGAGTTCCAGATAGCAGCAGTTCTGGTCAATCAAAGTGGTGCCAGACAAGGCATCAGAGATTCTGAGACTGAATCGTGAACCTGCCATGTACTATGTTATATCATCTTACCTCTCCCCCCATTTGTGAAATGGAGTTGACCTAAATGCCCTCAAAATTCTCTGCTAATGCGAATTCAATGATTTTATGTTGTAGAACTGTTGACAGTTCACATTGGTAGAAGAACTTAATATCTGTGATCCAGCATGAAATAAGCAATTGTTTTAAGCCTCCCAGGGACAGACCTGCCATTACCTTCTACAAAAAGTTTTTCCCAGACCTCTTCAGTCATATAAACTTATCTCCAGTTTACCCTCTATATATCCTCTTCGTACATGGCTGTTTACAGGTTTTTCCCCTCTTCTATCCCCAAGACTGTGGGTTGTATGAAAGTAAGGGCTGTTTTTATTTGTTTTCTGTTTGTTTTTTTTTTACCATTCTTTGTATCTCCAGTGTTTAACATAATATCTAGCACTTGATATGTGCTTCATAAATGCTTGACTGACTGACAAGTTACCAAAAATTACATTTGATTTAAGTGTAAGGAGCACATTTCCAAGGAGACCTCTCCAAAATTGGAATGGGCTGCCTCAGAACACATGGAATTATTGTAATAGAGGCTGGATGACCAGTACATGGCAGGGACTATTACAGTCCTTTTTCTGGATGTTCAAGAGAGATTTGTGTATCAGAAAGGGGAATAGAGTAGCTGAACTCAAAATTCTCTTGTCTCTCTTAAGTGCTATAGCTCGATTATTTATTTCTACATGTCTGTCTGTGTTCGTCCTTCATTTTTGATGAAGACTATGACATCAGAGAAATGATGACATGACTTGTACTTGACTTTGTTTTGAGTGAGGGAGGGCTGTGCAAGATCACCAACTTCACTTTATTCTCCTGAGTCATCTGGGTCCAGTGACCAGATATTCATCAGGATGACTGGAAATGGCCCAGAATGCAATGGGAGACTTTGGCCTCTTTAGGCTGACCTTTTCAGGTACTCACTTAGGAGGAGGTAATGCCCATTGAGTGAATAGGCTTCTTTAAGAAGTAGTCAGGGAATGGCCCTTTTAATGAACAAAAGAAAAAAATAAAAGATGTTAAGGATTTTATTGCTACTCCCTCAAATCTGACTTTTTGAAAACTGACATAAAACATCTACCTTTTTACTAAATCCCAATAATGTTCTCTATACAAGTCAGTTATTGGAATAAGCCTTTGCCAATGGAACATCCTGTACGTAATTCTTGAAGCCATATATCTATTTTACTCGAAATGAGTCTTTCATGAAAATATACTTGTAAAAATTGTCTTGCCTCACAATGTAGTCAAGTTATGTTGATGGTTTTATAAGCTCTGATGAAGTCCTTGGGCAAAGGTGAATCACTTAATCATTCAAGCCAGAATGAGTTAGCAGGAATGACAAAATCCATGATATTAGTATCATGAGGCATGAATCAATTATTGGGCTGAGGTTATCTGCCTCTAGAGCTTCATTCTGTTTCTCATTCTCAAACTTGCTCAATTTTATTATGAGATCTTAAGGTTGAAATCAAGGAAAGAGACCACTGTGAAGTGGATCAAATACTTATAGAATATTCAGGGAACCAGGCACAAGCACTAGGGTATGTATTATGTTTAAATGTGATCATGGCAAGAAGATTCAAATAGAAATTCATGCTGAGGACTAGTGACACTTTGACAGTGATGTATTTTTGAAAGACTTCTAAAAATCATCATCCTGTGTTGAATTTGCTAGGTAAAAGTAAGTTTATCTGAGTAACTGAAAATTGTGCAGTATTTTCAAGTGTGGGTTTATAGTCTCTTTGGATAACTGAAATTTAGTACTTTTTTTTTTAGATGCATTCATTTTAAAACAGGCTTTTAAAATATGATCCTTTCCTTTCTACATAGCTTTTCTGTTGAAAGCTCACAGGCAGACACTTTCTTATCTTATGCAAAAATTCAAACAGAAGTGTTACAGTGCTTTCTAGCTAATCCTTGGGTGATTCTAACATTGTAGAAAGTCAGACTAGGAATAATGTGCCATATTTCTTGATGCTGAAGCAAATGAATTCTGAAAACAAGATAACAGCAAAGACCCGATATACAAAGAACATTATACTGCTATCTGTGGGCCATACATGTGAGACTCTTTTTGCATAAAAATTAATTATACAATAAATATCCCAGTTTTCTATTCATAAACTTATCTGAATATTTATGACATTATTTTTTTTCTATATAAGTAATTCTGTACCTTGAGAATAAGAGTAATAATTTACTGGAATTTTATTGGACTCCCTGTAAATTTGTATTATTCTTGGAATACAATCATCACTCCATATTTGAAATTAAGCTGCTCATTGAATTCTAAGAGATTCTAAAGTAGGATTTTTCACTTCTACTTTTGTGATAGCATAGTTCATTGAAAAGACCATGGAATTTAATGATTTTGGCCAAATTAGCACACAGCTTTAACTAACTGAAACAAATGGACCAAAGTATTAAAGATGAGAAAATGCAATTAATATTTTATCATTTTAATTCTTATTTTTCAGAAACAATTATTTTTTAAAAATTTTCTACCTGAAATTCCCAGTTTATTCGCTCTTTCTCCTCCATACCCCTTTTCTTCCAGGATGTAACTGATATATTTCTATAAATTTCAAATTTTATTTCTTTCTAAGCCAAATAGTAATCATTTTGTGTGAGTATCCACTTCCAATTTCATTAACCCATTTCCTCAAGTGATCTCTTTGTAGCAATAGATTTAGCCATGCTTCTCCTCTTTTAGAAAATGAGTAATAGAAAGAAGTGTAGGAACAACTTACCAAAGATGAAACAGCTAATTATGGGGGATCCAATTTATCTGTATTTATTTTCTTACTTTTTAGTTAATGTGAAGGCATAAAATCATTAACTATCTTAGATAGAAACTAGCCAAATGTACATATTAACACTGCAAATATCTACATTATTTTTGCCCTCAAAAGTTAGCAGTGATCTAAATAAGTGAATAACCTTTTATTCTGCTTTTTTAAAAAGTCTAGTGTTTCCTCTTGACATCTTTCTGATCCATGAACATATTCACGTAAAAATAAAGTGGATGCTTTAGTGAAATTAGGAGTGACATTTCTTTTTAATGTATATTATAGGAATATAGCTAAAACTACTTTATAGACATGTTAGGGATAGACAGTTTAGAATTGTGATGAGTCCCAGACACTGATGGTAATTGTGAAGACCCTGGGACAAAGAGGGAAGGAAAAAACAAAAGACGAGTGCAAACTATTTATCCTGTAATCTTAAATTGCATTCATATTACCTAATCATAATTACAGATTACAACACTGATTTCCTGTCCAGTTCGTTGATTTATTCATTTTAAGATTATGTCTGTGCCTCAGTGTGTATTTGGTAAATAAATATATCAAAATGAAATAAAAAGCATGACATCTATTTCAAGCTAACTGAAACAGATTTGGCCTTAGTTCCATACTGAGCTAATTGTGTCACACCCCAGGAAATATGAGTAGTATTTTCCCTCATTTGTAGGGGAGGAAATTGAAACATAGGCCAAAAGTAAAATTCATTGCAGTAACCAAGCCAGAAATTTATGTTAAATCTCAGTATTAAAATGTGTAAATCATTAGCATGGGTCCTCATGGAATATACTGATATCCCAGTCCTCAGTTCAGGTGAATGAAACTCATTGAGGAGATGGGGTAAAAAGTTAGAAGAAAACATGGCATTGTGAAAAAAAGCCCTGGACTTGGAGTCAGAAGACCTGGATAGCTGCATTACCTGGCTACAATGAAACAAGCTATGTGTCCTCCATTTGATATCCCTTTGCCTTACTTTCATCATCTATAAAAAGAGACTGGTTATCTATGCCCGGACTATTTCTACAATGGTTGTTGTGGGGATTAAATGGCATAATCTATGTGAGATCACTTTGCAATTGGTAAAATGACATACAAATATTGTGTTTGGATAGTGATTACCCACTTGTCCATCTCTGTGCATGTTTACCACATGGAAAATCAGCCTCAATTTTAGATTAACTAATGCCTGGGAAGGGGTTTTTGTAATAATAGTCAGCCAATAAGGATTTATTAAGCACCTACTGGTACCAGGTACCAGACACTCTGCTAAGCACTGGAGATGTAAAGAAAAGGCAAAAGACCATTCCTGCCCTAGAGGACCTCATAGTCTTATAGGAGAGACAAGAAAATATGTATACACTATCTATATACAAGATAAATAGGAAATACTTAATGAGGGAAGGTACACAAATTAAAAAGGATTGGGAAAGGTTTCCTGTAGAATTTTAGCTGGAACTTACTTGAAGGAAGCTAGGGAAGCCAGAGATAGAGCTGAGGAAGGAGAACATTACAGAAATGGGAGACAACCAGAGCAATTAAATACCTGGAGCTGAGAGATGGAGTGTCTTTCTCATTCATGGAAGAGCAAGAAGGCTAGTGTCACTGGATCAAAGAGTACTATATTTGAAGGAAAGTATAAAGTATAAGAATATGAGAAAGGGAAGGAGGGGTGCTACAATTATTGAAGACCTTTGAATGTCAAACAGGATTTTGTATATGATGCTGGAGGTAATAGTGAGCCTTTTTAGTTAATTATTGAGTAGGGGAGGGTAACGTGGTTGGACCTGTGCTTTAGAAAAAAGCACTTTGGTAGCTTAGTGGAAGATAGAAGACTGTATTGGACAGAGAATTGTGGCAGACAGAACAATAATCAAGCTGTTACAGTAGTCTAGGTGTGACATGATGAGTGCCTGTGCTAGGGTGGTGGAATATCAGAGGAAAAAAAGGGACCTATTCAGAAGATATTGCAAATTTTAAATCAGCAATTCTTGGCAAAAGACTGGATATTGGAGTGTGGGGGATTATGAATCAAGGATTATGCTTGGGTTGTGAACCTGGGAAACTGAGAGGGTTGTGGTGCCCTACATAGTAGCAGGAAAGTTGGGAGGGGGAAGGTATAGGGAGAAAGCTAGTGAGTTCAGTTTGAGCCATGTTGGGTTTAAGATGTTTACTAGACTTAAAGTCTGAGATGTGAGACTGGAGGTCAGCAGAGAGGTTAAGGCTGGATAAGTCTATTATAATCAACAGCACAGAGATGATTATTAAATCTATGAGAGTTGATGAGATCACCAAATGAAGTAGTATAGAGGAAGAAGTGGGACCATGACAGAGTCCTCTGGGATGCCCACATTTAGTAGGATACTAGATGAGGATCCAATAAAGAAAACTGAGGAGGAGTCAGGTAGGAGAACCAGGAGATAATACTGCCCTAGAAATCTAGAGGGATGAGAATATGAAGAGGAGGTCAGTAGTGTCAAAGGCAGCAGAGGAGTCAAGAAGAAGGAGTAATGAGAACAGGCTATTGGATCTGACAATTAGAGAATTATTGGTAATTTTGGAGAGAGCAGTTTCTATTGAGGGATGAGGTTGGGAACCAGAATATAAGAAATTAAGAAGAGAGGGAAAGGAAAGGGAGTGGATGCATCCACTGTAGGCATTCTTCTCAAGGACCTTGGCTACAAAGGGCAGAAGAGATATAGGATGAAAGTTGGTGGAGATGAAACAATCAAGTGAGGACTTTTGAGGATGGAAGAGATGCAAGAATTTTTGTACACACTAGGGAATGAACCAATAGACAGGGAGAAAGAATGAAGATAAGGGACAGTGGAGATGACAGAAGGTGGCCACTGTTGGAGGAGGTGGAATGGAATTGGATCACTTGTTCAAGTAGAGGGCTTTACCTTGGTGAGGAATAGAGCCACTTTTTTGTGTGATATAGGGGTAAATGAGGCAATGGGGTGAAATGGAGATGAGAAGAGGAAGGGCATGGTGAATGGCCAGAGTTTTTTCTGTAAAATCTGAGACAAAGTTCTCAACTGAGATGATGCGAAGAGGAGGAATCATGGGAGGTTTGAGAAGGCATGAAAAGGATTAGAAGAGTCACTATGGAGAGTGGGATAATGAGTTGATAAAGGCCGTGTGGAAGGATTGCTTAGAAGTAGTGAGGACCCAGTTGAAGTTGTGCATTATAAATTTGTAGTGGATGATTTTCTACCTTTGTTCAGCAATATGTGTATGTGAGTGAAAGTGGCAGATGATGGGTATGACCCAAGGCTGAGGCCACAGCTCAGCAGGGCATAATCAGCAGTATGGTAAGGGGGCCGAGGACTCAAGAGAATACAATGCAGAGCTGAATTGGTTTGCCAAGGGTTCACTGTGAAGAAAAGAGATTTGAGATTTGACTTTCCCTGAAAATTAAAATAGGTTTATCATGTAAGTAGAAGTATCATGTTTTCTTTGATATAATTCTTTCTGATATATCTGAGGCATACCCACAGCTTCAACATAAAAGTGCTAAATTATCTTGTTCAAGTTACTCATTCTTTAGCAATTCTACCTCCTATCTCCATTCCATGTATGTTGCCAGCGTCCCTAAGATAATGTTATATTTGTGTTTTAGCCTCTGTGAGGTTATAGGTATACCATATGACATGAGGCAGAGGTATCAAACACCAGTTTCATTCCCTAGTGTAGCCAAAAACATATGAATTGGGGAATATTTAACAAAATAAATTAAAATACAATAGATCATAGATAATATGAAGATGCAATTTTCTAAGACAATATGCAACTGGCAGGGATCATTCAGTACGATTTAGCAGCCCCCGTTTTTATTTGAGTTGGACAGTGCAGATATTGAGGATAAGAAATCAACTCATGACTATTATACTTTGTAGATTATCTCTAGAAAAGCTTTAATCTCAGACAAGCTTTCTCCTTGGCACACAGTTTACATCTGGACTAAACTGTCCCATTTCCATTAATTACATATTTAACTATTACAGATTAATTTGAATACTAGACTAAATAAGATATAAATGAGGAACATCAATAAACATAGTGTTTAATAAAGCCTTAGACTAAACTAGTCTTTATATTTAGTTATTACGTATTTTTTACTATGGTGCTTTTTTTTTCTAGGATGCACAATTGAGTTGTATATAATGTATTGGCTCGCTTTTTTTATTTTTTGATAGTATCTTTTATATCCTTCTAAATCACAGAATACTACATCAAAGAATTGGTATTAATGGACAACAGGAAAAGCATATGTTATGTCTATACTAACCCTGTCAGTTTTGTAATAGAAGATTTAACCTTTGTCAAGTGTTTTAAAGTAAAGTAGGTGATGTCTGAATTAATCAATTTAAGACTGAAATCTACCAGTGACAAGAGAAAGCTGCTTATTTTTCTGGCATGGTACAGATTTTTCTAATTCTTTTCATCAAGGCATAAATGTCAGGGCAAAACTTCCCACAGATTCCTTAGTTTATAATCAAACTTTGCTTGTGAGACTGTATGGATGTATAGGGTATTACAAGTATTGAATTGTTTCTTATTGCTTTTCTTTTCACCATGATACCTACAAGTATAAGAATACTGACTTTTGGTTTTAGGGCTGGGCTTAGTGGGATCATTTGCGCTAAAACTTGAAGGTGTGTGACTACAGATTTATGAAGCCATTTTATTATATATATTTAAATGGCCAGGTTACTATTCATAATCAGCTTATAATCATCTTGATCACTAACTAGTACTTATTTTTTTTTAAACAGCTGTTGTGAACTTGGATAATTCTGTGGTTGACCTGGAGACTCTTCAAGCCCTCTATGAAAATGTGAGTAGTAGAAAGAAGTGTGAACACACATGCGCGTGCACACACACACCCCTCTCTGTCCTTCCATCTCTCCCTCCCTATCTCTTTATATAGATAGTTTGTAGAGATCTAGATGTATACACATATATGCAAATATATGTGTATATATGTATATTTATATATGTAGAGAGATATATGCAAAAAATAGGAGAGTTTGCATACATGCAAATATAATATCTTTGAAATACATTTATACATTAATCTTCATTAAAAAAAATAAAGTTAGCTACCCTTTTTAGAAATTGGAGGACTTCTGGTGCCAAGATGGCAGAGAGGAAGGAACCCTCTGAAGCCCTCCCAAATTCCCTTTGAAACAACTAGAAAACCACTTCAGAACCGATACAGGAGCAGGGAAGCAGCCTACCAGCTGCTTACCAGCAGGAAAGGTCTGTCTCACTGGAGTGGGGAGAAACAAGAGCAACTGCCACAGTCACAGGAGCAGTCTGCCTCACAGTAGGGGGCCTAGAGCAGGGCTCCACGCTCCAACAATACAAAAGTGAGGCCTCATCCTCCTGCAAGCCAGCAAACACCTGGGCAGGTGAGCAGTCTGTGCAGCTCATCAAGGTCCCACCCCAGCACAAACCACTAGCAAGACACTGACCCCATTACCCAATAGTAGTGAAGCCCTACCCAGGGGCTGGCTGACAGTGAGACCTACCACCCCTGGGGTACAGCTGCAAGGAGACCTAGTTTCTGCAGCAATCCAGCAACAGGGCCCCATGCCTGGGGCAGACCAGCAACAAAATTAAATCTGGAGGGCCAGCCACCAGAAAGACTCTGTTACCACAACAACCCAGTAGCAAGGCTACTACTACTACTACTACTACTACTACTACTACTACTACTACTACTACTACTACTGCTACCCCTGAAGTAGGCCAGCAGCTGAACTCCACACCCAGGGGAGGCCAATAGGGAGGCCCCACCCCCCAGTACAAGCCAGAAAGGAAGTCTTCCCTCCGGAAAAAGCAAGCAGCTGAAGCCTAGTAAAAGGCCAGTGAGACCCAGAGTCCTAGCATGAAAAACTTACGACAGCGCAGGACCAGAGTCCTGCTCTCATAATAAAAAATTCAAGTGGAGCAAAGAACAAAAAAGGGCTGGATTATAGAAAATTATTATGGTGATAAGGAGGACAATCATGTCCAAATGGCTACCTATGAAGCCTCAAAGACAAATATAATTTGGTCTCAGGCCCAAAAAGAGTTTCTGAAAGAGCTTAAAAAGCAAATTAGAGAAGTGGAAGAAAAAATGAGGAAAGAAATGAGAGTAATGCAAGAGAATAATGAAAAAAGAATCAATACCAGGGGAAAAGATATTTTTAAAATTGCCAAGGAAAATAATTCCCTAAAAAATGTTATTGGCCCAATAGAAAGGAAGTATAAAAGCTCCCTGAAGAAAATAATTCCTTAAAATTTAAAATTAAATAAGTAGAAAGTAATAACTCTATGAGACATCAAAATAAAATAAAACAAAAGAAAAAAAGGAAAAAAAACATCAAAGAAAATGTGAAGTTTCTCATTGGTAAAACAACAGACCTAGAAAATAGATTCAGGAGAGATAATATAAGATTTATTGATCTACCTGAAAACCATGATTAAAAAAAAAAGGCCTGGACAACATCTTTCAAAAAATTATAAGAGAAAATTGTCATGATATGTTAGAAACATGGGACAAAATAGAAATGAAAAGAATTGACCGATCACCACTTGAATGAGATCCCAAAATGAAAACTCCCAGGAACATCATCATAGCCAAATTCCAGAGTTCACAGATCAAGGAGAAAGTATTGCAAATAGTCAAAAAGAAAGAATTCAGATATCCTGGAGTTACAGTCAGTATTGCATAATATTGGAGACCTTCTATATAAAAGAACCAGAGGATTTGGTATACTGAAAGGCAAAGGAGTTAGGAATACAACCTACCCCAGGAATATAAAATCATCTACCCAGCAAAATTGAATATAATCTTCTAGGGGGAAAAATGGAAATGTAATGAAATAGAGGACTTTCAAGTGTTTCTAATTAAAAAACCAGAGCTGAATAAAAAAACTTGGCCTCCAAATACAAGACTCAAGGGAAATATAAAAAGGTGAAAAAGAAACAAGAAAGAAAAAACATAGGACATTCAAAAAGGTCAAACTGTTCATATTTCTAAATGGCAAAATAATATTTGTAACTCAACTTTTTTTTACTGTATGAGCAATTAGAAAGAGTATATGTAGATAGAGAATATGGATATAAGGTGACTTTGATGGCATGATACCCCCCCCCCCCCAATTAAGAGATAAGAAAAAAATTGCACTGGAAGAAGAAAGGGGAGAGATTGAAAAGGGTAAACTATCCCACATAAAAGAGGCATGAAAGAGCTATTACAATGAAGGAGAAGATGGGGGTGGAGTAAGCAAGGCTTACTGATATCAAAATTGCCTCAAGAGGAAATAGTATATACACTCAACTGGATATGGAAATCCATCTTACCCTATAAGGAAGTAAAAAGAGATGAGGATAATAGAAGGGGAAGGGAGGACTGAAAGGAAGGGTATATTGGAGAAGACAGTAATCAGAAGTAAAATACTTGCATGGAGGGAAAGGATGGGGGTAGGGGTAAGAGAAATGTGGATAAATAAGTGAAAAGGGGCAGGGAGGGAAATGCATATTTATCATAACTATAAATGTGAATAGGTTGAACTCACCCATAAAATAGAAACAGATGGCAAAATGGATTAAAAACCAGAATCCTACTATTTGTTGTTTACAAAAAACACATTTCAAGCAGAGATACACACAGGGTAAAGGCAAAGGGATGGAGCAGAGTTTATTATGCTTCAGCAGAAACAAAGAAAACAGAGGTAACAATCATGATTTCAGACAAAGCCAAAGCAAAAATAGATCTTAATAAAAGAGATAAGGAAGGAAACATATCTTGCTGAAAGGTACCATAGTCAATGAAGTCGTATCAATACTGGACATATACACCAAATGTTATAGCACCTAAATTTTTGAAGAATTTTACTGAGTTATAGGAGAAAATAGATAATAAAACTATACTAGTGGGAACCTCAAGTTTCCACCCTCAGAATGAGATAAATCTCACCAAAAAAATAAACAAGAAAGAAGTTGAGAAGGTGAATAAAATTCCAGAAAAGTTAGATATGACAGCTCTCTGGAGGAAGGTAAATAAGAATAGAAAGGAATATAGCTTTTTCTCAGCAGTACATAGGGTGTACACAAGAATTGACCATGCATAGGACATAAAAACCTCACAATCAAATGCAGAGAAGAAGAAATAGTAAACATATCTTTTTCAGATCATAATGCAATAAAAATTACATTGAATAATGGATAATAAAAAGAGATTTAAAGTTAATTGTACATTAAATAATCTAATTGTAAAAAAACAAGTGGGTCAGAGAACAAATTATAGAAGCAATTGATAATTTCATTAAAGAAAACAACAATGACACAACATAACAAAATTTATGAGATTTGGCCAAAGCAGTACTTCGGGGAAATTTGCATCTCTAATTGCTTATTTCAATGAAATAGAGAAAAATTCAATTAATAAACTGGGCATGCAACTAAAAACTAGAAAAAAACACATTAAAAAAAACCCCAATTAAATACCAAACTATAAATCCTGACAATCAAAAGAAAGATTAGTAAAATGGAAAGTAAGAAAACTATTAAACATTGAAATAAAACTAGAAGATGGTTTTATGGGAGAAAAAGCAATAAAATAGATAAACCATTGGTTTATTTGATTAAAAAGGGAAAAGAAGAAAACCAGATTATTGATATCAAAAATGAAAGGAGTGAATTCAGCACAAATGAAAAGGAAATTAAGATAATTGTTAGGAACTATTTTGTCCAATTATATGCCAACAAATTTGACAATCTAAATGAAATGGGTGAATATCTGCAAAAAATATAAATTACCCAGATTAACAGAAGAAATAAAATATTTAAATATCTCAATATTTGAAAAAGAAATTAAACAAACCATCAATGAACTTCCTAAGAAAAAATCCCCAGGACCAGATGGATTCACAAGCAAATTCTACCAAACATTTAAAGAACAATTAATCCTAATACCACTTAAACTATTTGGGAAAATAGGCAAAGAAGTCCTAACAAATTCCTTTTATGCCTAAATATGGTGCTGCTACCCAAACCAGGAAGAGCCAAAGCAGAGAAAGAGAGCTATAGACAAACCCTAATGAATATTGCTGTTGAATTTTTGAAAAAAATACTAGCAAAACGATTAGAGTAATACATCACAAGGATTGTAGACTGTGACCAGGTGAGATTTATACCAGAATGCAAGGCTGGTTCAATATTAGGAAAACTATCAGCATAATTTACCATATCAGTAACAAAACTAACAGAAATCATATGATTATCTCAATAGATACAGAAAAAAACCTTTCATGAAATACAGTACCCATTTCTATTAAACATACTAGAGAGCACAGGAATAAATGGAGTTTACCTTAAAATGA